>NC_069071.1:14753434-15054181 GCF_025698485.1 Gossypium arboreum
CATGGCTATCCAAATTTACACAAAACCGAAAGGTACATGACCTACATCAAAAGGGTAGTCCTATACATGCCATTTCAAAGTTCAACCAAAAGTATACCAAAAGGAGCTTTGATAGTGTGGAGACTTCGACTTCAAAATCCCGAGTCCGATAGTGAAGAACCAAAATCTATAAAAGTAGAAAATCAAAGAAACAGTAAGCATTTAATGCTTAGTAAGTTTGAGTCATGAATTTAGACACAATCAAAGTATAGCATTCGTGTAACTAAACAGATAATTTCATATGCACAATCTCTCAATATCATACTTATTTCACATTACCAACCCTTATATTCATACACAAAGATCAACTTAGCCAAAGGCCGGTAGCTCATTTATCAACTGAGCGAATACTTATTTGTAAGGGCTCAACTAATTCAAAGCACATACGAAACATACCTCATTGATGGGATTTTACAAGCGTATTAACTGAAATTTTTACAGCAAGTTCATTCATTCCCGAATCACGTACCTTCGAAATTTAACCGGATATAGCTACTCGTTCAAATGCCTTCGGGACATAGCCCGGTTATAGTAACTCGCACAAATGCCTTCGGGACTTAACCCGGATTTGGTAACTCGCACAAATGCCTTCGGGACTTAACCCGGATTTGGTAACTCGCACAAATGCCTTCGGATCTTAGTCCGGATTTAGTAACTCACACAAATGCCTTCGGATCTTAGTCCGGATATAGTCACTTAGCATAAAGCCTTCGGGACTCAAATTTCGACATCATTCAATAACCATGCACATTTATCAATAAATCATGACACATCCGTATTTCATTTTCATTACCAAAGCTCAAACACAAGACACTTATCACACTTGCAATTTCAGCTCAATAGCCACATACAAAGAGCAGAATTTTGATTTGCTTAAAACATGATCTAATCAAATCATAATCTAAGCTCCATTACTCAAAACTTACCTCGGATGTTGTCGAACGGCTTCAACGGCTATTCGATCACTTTTTCCTTTCCCTTATCCAACTGTGGTCCTCTAAGCTCTTGAGCTAATTCAAACAAATTTAACTTATTAAAGTCTTATTTTGCTAGCTTATGGCGAATATGACAAGGAGTTTGATAGGTCATATGGCCACCTTTTAGCTCAAATACACAATGATCATACGCATTTTAATCACATCAAGCAATTTAATACAATTCATTCGAACATCAAAGAGAAGCTCAAGGTACTTAGCCAGTATATACATTAGACATTAGAGTCACATATGTACGAAATCACGAATCGAATTCAACATACTAGCTAATATTTCCCCTTAGCGAATTTTCTAAGTCAAGCTAAAGCCATCAATAGGCTACCTATGGCCGAACATACACATCAACTCATGTACTCATTCATGTGGCGAACATACATGTCTATGTTGGGGCCGATTGCAACACTTAATACATTCTACAAGTATGGTCACTTGTATTGACTAAACACCATTTTGTTTCAAGTTCAAAACTTGGCTAATACACACATATACACTAGTAAATCAAACACTAGCATTTGCACTTCACCTTACTACCATTTCTCATCCAATAACGTGAACAACAACATATTTCTCTCCTACTTCCTACCATGGCGAATGCATCACAACACCATACCATTTCAATTTTGGTCATGGTTGAACAAGGAACTTAATGTCTCACTCAAGGATGCTAAAAGGAGATTCAAGAGTCATCAATCCACCATCACATGCATCATTACAAGCTTCACTTTTAGCATGCAAATAACATCAACACAAATCCACCTTAGCCGAATATCATCTCCATGACATAGTAAAGATTTGAACCATGGGCTAGTTAGAACTCAAGCTAACAAAAAAACATGCATGAATCTCATGGCACAACATCAAACTTACCTTCACCTAGCTACAAGCATGGCGAATCTTTTCAACATTTCCTCCTTCTTTCTTTTGAATTTTCGGTCAAGAAGAATGGAAAAAGGATGGACACATTTTTTTTTCTTTTGTTTTCATCATTTTCTTTCTCCTTTCTTTTTTTTTCCCATTTCTTTATTACTAACTTTATTTTATTGTTTCCTCCCATGATGCACCAACACAACATGTCTATGACATGTTTTGCCCATCATCCTTTGTCCACCCTAATGTCATGGCCGCCATTTGCTAGATGGGGGGGGAGGAAATTGACATGCAAGTCCCCCCTTTTTCAACATGCACTAATAGGTCCTTATGTTTTGATCTATCACATTTCAAAAGTGTCACACATAAGTCCTATTGACTAAATTCACATGCAATTTACTAAATCGAAGCTTAAAATTTTCACACATTTATTTTAGACAATAAATATCATATTCAAATAATTTAGTGACTCGGTTTAGCGGTCCCGAAACCGCTTTCCTACTAGGGTCACTTTAGGGCTGTCACAATTTTATGGAAAACAGTATCAGTAATTTAGAGTACATTTTCGAGGATCGTAGTCTTACTACATTTTTGGTTTACCCTAAATAGAGTATTTCAATACGTCTACTACCTATAGTAGTCCTAGTATTTCAATTAATCAAACAACAGTTTCAAAAGACTTACAGAATCGGCACCGAAGACTCGGTGTACCATACATTCAGTAAAACTTTTCAAGATACTTCAAATTATTTTGAAATATTTCTTTTTGAAATTTAAGTTTTATAAGAAGCCCAAATCTACAGCTGAATTTTGCAACCTGACTCTGATACCACTAAATGTAACACCCCAAACCCAGCCTAGACGTTATGGTCGAATCTGGCGATGTCACGCTGAAGTGTTTTTCTCAAAGTATAATATCATTGAAAAACCCCGTTCTATATTTAACCTCTTTGTGATCTTAGCGAAGATTTAAGGATATCTCATTTATTTTCAAGGCCTAAGTCGTTTGACAAAAAGTTACCCATATTTATTTTTTATTTATTTTAAAATATTATTTCTTGCGGAAGCTTCTAAAATCATGTTGCGTAAATATGGTGATTTGAAAAAATATTTATCTTTTTCAAAACTCGCATCCTACTACTAGCAGATATAAATCAAAATGAATAAAACACCAAACTTAAAGATTAAAAATTATAGAGGCCTTATTACATTAAAAACACCCAAAATAAAACTATTTGTAATTTAAAATCCAATAAGAAAGTCTGTGCAGTTGTGTGGCCACCTTCGAGTCCCTCGCAGCACCGACCTGCCTAAGCTTGGGGATTACTTGTACAGATAAATAGATGGGTGAGTTATGAAAACTCAATGTGAAATCCCATATCAGATAATCAACCAAAGAGCATATACAGACTGCGCCTAAGCCCAATTCAGTCATGGTTCGATTTGATCAGACCTTAGCCCATTACATGTCGATGTCGGTGTAGGCTGAGCCTATCTCGATAAGATCAGTGTAGATATGCAATCAATAAATCCTACCTAACCAGCCTCTACACTCTATCCCCATCCAACCCTACACTCCATGTGGCGATAAAATCAACCCACCCATCTGTAACCTCCAAGTAGCACCAGTTGCGGCACTAGCCAGTATTTGCAGTAGAGCTGCCAGTACAGTACACTTCCTCCAATCACAATAAATCCCATCCCCATGCAACATATCATGCATCATGTCATAATATCATACATGTGATCAGTATACATAAAATGACATGCTCAAACATAATCATACATCTCATAGGGGCATATCAGTCATTTTACCATGGAAGGGCATTTCAGTTATTTTACCAATTAGGGAGTCTAGGTACACTTATCGACCCAACAGTAGGTCCATAGTCATCTCGGGCGACCCGTGCAACCTTAACAGTCAAACAGTGAAAATAGGCCCATAGCCCATATTGCGGCCCATGTGGGCCTACATGCCGTGTGACCCACATAGCCCAAAAATGGCCTTGGTCGTGTGGTTACATAGCCTGGCTTAATATTCTCCACACATTCGTGTGGTTTACCCGTGTGGGGCCTACATGCCAGTGGGGCCCACACGGTCCAAATCAGCCTGAAATGGCCCAAGACGGCCTCGGCCCATGAAATTACTCATGGCCGACCTCATCGATCAAACACCTATGTTTAGTCACACGAACCACCACACAAATGAGCGTACGCTCGTGTAGCGTCATCGTTTGTTCATTTCAACTTTTGCCTATTTCCATTAATAAGATAGTGTTTACACACCTTGTTTACGAAAGTGTGCAAATAGTCCACGAGCACTCCAACCTATATTCAATCACAAGCTTTAGTTAATCGCTTACTAATTGAATTAACAAAAACCCTAACCAAACACTTATCCAAAAGATTACCTATCACTTGTTTAGATCGGTCGATTAAGGCTTGCACACTTAATCCGTTGCAAGAGACTAATCACTAGGCCTTAGGGGTTACCTGCATTCCAACCGAACCTTATCAACCATTAATCAAATGAACAGTTTGAACTAGATGAATCAAAACTTACCAAAAATGCAAAGTAAAAATTAGAAGAAAGGAAAAAGCAACCTACACCCACACAAGAGAAGAAAGTACACAATATGATAAAGGCAAAATGGAACAATTGCACCACTATCAGAAAACGACAACATAGAAAGATGTTAGGTGCAACACTAATATGGCAAAGAGGGAGAAAGAAAAAGAATTACACCCATATCGAAAGTCAAACTTACCAAAATGCAAAATCGATGAATAGGAATAACTACAGAAACGACAAATAGCAATGAAGGGAAAGTTGGCACGGTGAGGGTAAGAGAAGCAGTAGTATTCGGCCAAGTACAACCGTTTGAGAGAGCCAGATAAGGAGAAGCAATCAGTCAAGAAGAAACTGATTGAGAGAGAGGGAAGAAGAAGAGAATCGGCCAGCTAAGAATTGATTGAAGGAGGGGAAAAGCTGAAATAATCTATCAAATAAAGACCACAAAAAGAACCAGGAAACCGAGAGGAACTTGCCAAACTTGAAAGTGTTGAGAGGAAAAGAGAGGGAGAACAAAGTTGTATAAGGCAGAAAAAGAGATACCTGAAAGAACCTTAGACACTATTCGGCCTCCAAGTAGAGAGAAAAGAACCAAAATGTTACCAGTCACCGAAATGGAGAGAAATTGACCAACTCAAAGCTAAATTCTGAGTGGGAAAATTACCATTTCAGGACCAACTCTCCTCCAACTCAAATCCCCATAATTTCTTCTAGATCCCTCCTCAAATCACTCAAACCGATCCCTTAACTGCTCAATTCAAATTCCCCTCAACCACTTCAGTATTTCGGTTAAACCACAACACTCCAATGGCACGACAGTAAAATAAAATACTCCATTACGCCCACCAGGATTCGAACCTCAGACCTCAAGCTTATTTACATGCCACTTAACCACCAGACCAGCATGCCCTTTCTGTCATGCTTTACCTATTTTAATTTAAAAGCCTACTGACTAAACATAAAGGTTTATCCACTAAAACAAATTTTTTCCCCAAGCCAAGACTTGAACTCAGAACTTTTCAGACACTTCTCAGGACACTTAACCACTAAAGCAAGCATGAATTTAAGCAACACAAACATACAAGAATAAATACTTAAGATTTGGGGCGTTACAAAAGTCCTTTAATTTGGTCGGAAAGGAAAGCTTAGTCCGCGATTTATTAGGCCATACGAGATCATTGAGAGAATAGGGCTAGTAGCTTACAGATTGGCTTTACTGTCAGAGTTTGAAAATATTCATAATGTTTTCCATGTATCAAAGTTATGATGGTACCGATCAAATCCTTCACATGTAGTTTCACTTGTTGATGTTGATATACAGCCACATATGACGTATAGTGAAGAACCAATCAGAATTTTAGCTTGGGAAGTTAAAGAATTGAGAAATAAAAGTATAAATTTAGTTAAATTTCTCTGGTAATATCACGAAATAGAAGAGGCTACTTGGAAACCGGAAGAAGCTATGAAAGTGCAATACCCAAACTTATTTTCTGGTAAGATTTTTAGGGGTGAAAATTCCTTTAGGGGAGAGTT
This sequence comes from Gossypium arboreum, assembly GCF_025698485.1. Taxonomy (NCBI): domain Eukaryota; kingdom Viridiplantae; phylum Streptophyta; class Magnoliopsida; order Malvales; family Malvaceae; genus Gossypium; species Gossypium arboreum. The sequence goes on from NC_069071.1 coordinate 14,759,441, forward strand.
GTAATAGCTCATTTTTAGTGAAATCAGAATAGTGATTTTGGGACCACAAATTTGACGAGAAAATTAATATTTTATTATTAATTTAATGTCCATGGGATGTTAGTGAGATCATATCAAAATTTCATGAAGAAATTTTGATGTTTGCATGATTTATTAAGTAAAAATGAATAAATCGTAAAAAGTGGAAAGGTAGAGTTCCATTAGTTAAAAGGATCAAATGGCTATGGAACTTTGAAGTGAGTGGAATTAGATGGGAATTAGACCATTTCTATAGTTAGTGATTATTCATGGCAAGGTTTTATTGAAATTTTGAATGTTTTTATAGGGGAAAATGGTAGAATGGTAAATAAAGATAAAATCAAATAAGTATAAAATCATCTTCTTCTTCCCATTTGTTTTCTCCTCAAATGAAAATCACCATTAAAGCTAGGGTTCGGCAAAGCTTAGTCTCACTTGCATGGTATGTAATTTTGCCCTGTTTTTCATGATATTTATGTTTTTGAGGTCGTTTTAGCTTATTCTAACTAGCTCAGGGATCAATTTTTAAAACTGTTAAAGATTGAGGGTTATGCCATGAATGCTTTTATATGGTTCTTGATGTTTAATGATAGATTACGAGTCCTTGTTGATAAATAAACAAGTTTTGTAAAGTGATTTTTGATGAAAATTTCACTTAAGGACTTTTTGTAAAAATAGTAAAAGTTCATGTTAAATTTATGAAATGATGATTTGTATGGGTTGCTTTAAGTCCCTAGAGAAATAGGTTAGCTTGAAGGGAGGATTAAAATGCTTATATTTCAATTTGTGAACTTAAGGACTAAATTGTGAAAAGTTAAAATATTAGGGCAAAAATAGTAATTTTGCATAAGTATGAAATCTGGACTAAATTGAATACTAAGGGTATTAGATCGATTGATTTTTTCTATTTAGATCAAGATAGACCATGTACAAATTTAGATCAGGGAAAAGCTAAAGCCTTGGATTAGCTCGACTTCATTTATTCGTCCTAGTCGTCGAGGTAAGTTCGTATGAATAGTTATCAGTTTAATACTATTTCAAATAGTATGTTAATATGTTATTTATCATGTGAATTTATCGATATATAAATAAATCAATGCCATGACTGTTATCGAGTCCCAGTTGAACCTTAGGAATTCGTAAGATACAAATGACATATCATTAGGGATTTCAAGTTTCAGGTAGCTGGTCTTGAATGTCCTATTAATGGTTGAGGTCCTGTATTTGTTGTGGATACTCCACAGCATGTGTGAGTAGCATCGTGTAGCTTACATTGTGACCCATAGCTCGTGTGAGCAAACCCATTTCACAGCTCGTGTGAGCAACAATATAAGGGAAACGTTACGATTATATTTTTAAGCATACTTCGTGTAAGCTTTCTCGAGTATTCGATGATATTCTAGTTGGTTCAATGGGAAAGAAAAGGGATTGATAGGTTTTTGATGCTTTGATTAGGTGCACATAAGGCCTAAAGTTTTATGCACGATGTGGTGTTGGAAATGGCTTGTTTTTAGGAAAATTTATGTCCACACGGCCTGAGACACTACTATGTGGCTTAGTTGTGTGTGACACACGGCATGGCAACAAGGCTGTGTGTCTCCTACAGGTTCTTTTGCATGGAATTCACTTAGTTACACGGCCTATCACACGGCCTAGCACACGAGCGTGTGAGGCAATTTTGAGAGTTACACGGCCTGGCACACGGGTGTGTGACCCTACTCATAGAGTTACACGGGTGACGACAAGGGTTGAGACACAGTCATGTGTCACTAGTTCGAAGGTTACACGGCCTAGGACACGAGAATGTGTCTTTGCCGTGTGACCCTTGTATTCCAAAATTTGTAACTTTTTCATAAACTTTCCAAATGATTTCAAATTGGTCTGCAATTGCTTTTAAGGTGTTTCTAGGGCCTCGAGGGCCCGATTTAGGGACGATATGTATGTGAATGATTATTTTATAATATGTTTTTGATAATGTATTAAATGTATGTTTTAAGGTTCCATTTGTACGGTAGTGCTTCGTAATCCTAATCCGACAATAGATACGGGTTAGGGGTATTGTAAATGCCATGGTAATTCTAGAAAGATGATGCAACACTTAGTCTAAGTCACTCTCAGCCAGTTGTACTTGTACCAAATAAACCACCTTGAAAAAGAGGAAGCAAAAGGTGTGTGCTGAGAGGGAGGGACCTACCCTATAAAGATGGAAAGAGAAAAGAAGAATCTAGAGAGGGAGAAGAATTAGAGAACAATTTTTTCTCTCTGCATCAGGTTCTCGTGAAATCTTAGAGAAAGAGTGAAGAGGGTAGTAGCTTATAGAGTAGAAGAATTACATATGCAAGGAAGGGGAATGGAAGTATGCCCTAGGTTTTGCATCAAATATCAGTATTAGAGTAAAAGCTGGAGTAGCAAAAGCTTCCTGTAGTTTTGCCTTTATTTTCTAATTTGAACTTTTTGATTCATGAATTTAAACAATTTTGTTGAATGGTTTTGTTATGAATTTGAATGTTCAACCCATGAGCTAATACTCATCGGGTTGGAATTATTTGGGCGAATTTTTATTATCTTTAATGCCCATGGTTTGATTTTGAGTAAGATACTGTTTCATTCGATTTTTGATTATTTTAAATGCATGCATGCAAGCTCTAGACATAGATGACTGTATGGTATGTTATTACATTTGGTTTAATTATGGAAAGATTAATTAGATTGGATTATAATCGGTTGATACAGGCAAGTATTTGAAAGAATATTTGCAGCACTCTAGATGTAAAAGTTACAAGTTGTATAGGGATAGGGAAAGAAATATGGATATCATTTTTAAGTTCTATAGACATACAAAAACTCTGACTAATAGCTCAAGGTCTGACTTTCAAAAGAAGCAGACTACAGTAGTAAGTCCCTGAGCAGTAGAATGGTTAAGATTTTGCCATGGAATTATTATGTTATAAAAATAAGCCCGAGTAATTCCAACCTTTATCATTCAACATTACAAACTCTTTCACACTTATTCTTTGAGAATTGCCACAGCATTTTAATTGCCATAGCATATTTTCATTCATAATTAATTTTTTATTAATCCATTCATTACATTTCTGTATCAATTAGTCACTTGTTTCTTTTGCACAATTTAATTAGTCAATTTCATAGTAATAGCATAACCGATTATTTTAATCAATTCTGATCCTTGTGGAGACTATACTTACTTATCACTTTATTACTTGATTCTACGTGTATACTTGGACATTCACATTATACATTCACACATGACATAATGTCATATCATTTTCTATTTACCAAGACTTGAAATTAAATTACTTGTAAAAGACTGGTGTTGTAATTCAATTAACTGATTTTTCTTATATTCATCCCCTTAGAGTTGTTGAGGATGTGTTGGTACAGGTTAATTATTTATATTTCTTGTAGACTTTTATATCTTTGAAATGGATTGTAATTCCTCATCAAAATCCTCTTCCGATTTTGTTAGGGGGACCATTCATGAAGACAACTAAGACTAAGATTGTGTAGATGAGGGTACTCTCTCCATAGAGTTTGATGGGTAGATTGTTAAATTTAATGTTCTTGATGTAATGAAGTACCCCAATGATGTGCATTCTCTTTGTCAATTTGATGCGATTAATTTATTTGTGCAGGATGTCTTTGTAGAAGAGAGTGTTAGAAAAGAGTTGGAATTAAATGCACAATCCAATTTGGAAGGAATTGATGATAAGATTGGTGTAAAAGAATAATTTTAAGCTTCATTGTCTGAACTAATAAATTCGAATGCTGAAATTTCTACTACCACTAATAAAATGTTACCTTTTATTGTGCAGGCACCAAAACTGAAATTAAAATACTTGTTGATCATAGAAAATACGTGTATTTGGGTGTAGGTGAGACGTTTCCAGCCATAATCTTGAAAGGACACAATTGACCAAAAAGAAAAGGTGGTTTGAGCTTTGAAGGAGTACAGGGCTACAATTGGATGGACTTTAGTTGATATTAAAGGTATTAGTTTGTAACAACCCTAACCTATCTCCGCCGTCGGATTAGGGTTATAGAGCGTTATCATACAATCAGAAAATGTTTAACATTATAACATTAAATAAATTAAACTACTTATAAACCAATCAGTCATATGCATTTTTGTCCCTAAATCAAGCCTTTGAGGCCCTAAAAATAGCATAGAAGAAATTCAGGACTAAATTGAAACCAAGTAGAAGTTTTAAGAAAAAGTTATAAAGATTGGAAAATAGGAGTCATACAGCCGTGTAACATTCGAACAAGGGACACACGGCTATGACTCAACCCGTATCCTCACTCATGTAACTCACTAAGTAAGGTCACACGGCCGTGTCGCAGGCCATGTGCCAGGCCGTGTAACTCTCTGACTTGGAACACTAAGAAATTTCAAATGACACACAGCTGTGTGACAGCCTATGTAAACCCAAAAATTTACATAAATCAAGCCATTTCAAGTCCAATTCATGCATAACCAACCATTCCATTTGAGCACACATTCAAGGGGTTAAAACATCATTCAAGCACACATAAACATGCCATTTCAAACATTCTAAATCACCTAACCAATATGTCATTCAAAGGCACCACAATTGTATAAAACATTATGAATCAAACCAAAGCAAGTGACCATATCTCAAACACACAACCTAGTTCACTTAACCACTATATTCCACCATTATTCACCATTTTTAAGCCATCAAAAACATACCAAAAGAACCTTATTTACAAGCACTTAAAAGTGACCAATATGGCATAACTTGGTAAGGCATTAAAGTTTACCAAACTAAACATAACTTCAAAAGTTTATACATACCAAAACATCCATTACAAAGATCCTATACATGCCATTATTAAACTTGACCAAAATACTCAAAAGCTATTGAATTGGTTGTTGAATAGTGTGATAGGTCTCCGACGAGCTTTCAACCGATCGAGTTTCTAATAATCTATAAAATAAAGGAAAGTAACTACGTAAGTAATGAGTGCTTAGTAAGGTTGTATAAACTTAAACATAACTTACCTCTTCATTAACACAATTCATAGATTAAACATAAACCATTACAAATGCCATAAGCTTAGTATAAGCCTATTCAAGCACCATCAAGCTCACAAGTTTGTAGGTTCATCAACATCACATATAAGTTTATTTATATCATAAGTAGATTTCATAAGATACATTGCATATTCATCAACCTTTTAATAAAATCATGAACATTTCCAGTAACTTACTTACTGTTACATTCCTTTTTTTACTCGTTGCACCATCTAGAATTACATCAGATACGCAGGAATGCTCACACATAGTGTGCATTTCCATATATCTGTAACCTTTCCTTTACATCAATACTCACACGAGCTGTGAAACGAGTTTGTTCAGAGAAGTTATGGGTCAGAATGTAAGCTACACGATATTGCTCATACTAACTGTGGAGAATTTGCAACAAATGTAGGACCTTAGCCATCGATAGGACATTCAAGACCAATACTAGAAACATGGAATCCCTAATGACATGTCATTTGTATTAAAATCCCTAATGACATGTCATTTGTATCATAAGAATTCTTAAGGTTCAAATGGGACTCGTTATCCGTCAATTCATCATATCATTGATACTTTTATATTTCAAATTCATTTTTATTACAACAACATAGCAAATCGTCAATTTAACTAACATTAAAACGATTATAGTTCATACGAACTTACCTCGATAACTAGGGCGTAGAAGTAGATCGAACACGAATCCAAAGCTTTAGCTTTTCCTCGATTTAATTTCAATTGTGATTTATCTTAATCTAAATAGATAATTTCAATCAATTAAATACTTCTAGTATTCAATTTAATCCATAGTTCATATTTATGCAAAATTACAAAATTACCCAAAATACTTTGACTTTTAACAATTTAGTCTTTAAGCTTATAACTTGAAATCTAACCATTTTAACCTAAATCCATATTAAAAAAAAGATTCAATAGACCTTGTAACAACCCATATTTACTAACATTTCACAATAAAACCCATAGATTTACACTTTTAACAATCTAATCCCTTGTCACAGCCCGTTTTTAGTTAAATCAAAATAATGGTTTCGAGACCACAAATTTGAAGTTGAAACAATAATTTTATTAATATTTTAAAGTCTAAAGCATGAATATATGATTGTGTGAATTTTTTGTTGAGGAATTTTATCATTTGAGTGTTTAATTTGATAAAAAAAAAAGACTAAATCACGTAAAGTGTAAAACTTATGTTCTATTAGTTAAAGGTGTCAAATAGCTATGGAACCTTAAAGTTAAAGTCATTAAGTGATAATTATACCATTAGTATGTTATTGGAAATTTATGAGATTGGTTTTATTGAAATTATTAATGTTTGAAAAGGGTATATTGGTAAATTGGTAAATAAAGATAAATTAAATAAAACAAAAAAATGGCTATCATCTTTCTTCACCATCTTCAATCGAAACTTAGCTAAAGAATACACCATTGTTTAGCTTTGAAGGTTTGGCCATAGTTCCTTATGCATGGTATGTATTTTCACTCGGTTTTTGATGATTTCTATGTTTTTGAGATTGTTGCAGCTTAACCTAGCTAGCCCGGGGACTATTTTGCAAAAATGTTAAAGGTTTAGGGTTTTGTAATTGATAAAATTATATGTGTTTTGATGTTTAATGGTAGAAAATGCATGGTTGCTGTTAGATAAACAACATTTGTTAAGTGATTTTTGGTGAAATGTCTAATTAGGGATTAAATTGTGAAATGTGTACTTTTTGGGTTAAATTGTGAAATAAATGAAAAATATGAACTTCTAGGGACCTAATTGAAATTCAGCTAGCATGGTTTGTGGTTTAATTGCATGAATTTGTGATTTTATGAAATAGGGACTAAATTATAAAAATGTGAAATGTTAGGGGCAAATGTGTAAAACTTCCTTAATGTATAATTTGGACTAGAATAAAGAGATTATTAAATAAGTTAATTTTGATTACATTTAGATCAAGAAAGACGAAATACGGACTTAGATTGGGGAAAGAACAAAGTTTTGGATTAATCGATTCGTTTTGCTATTTTTGCATCCGAGGTAAGTTCGTATGTAATAAACATTATTATAATTGTGTTTTAAATGCTTTGATATTGTCTAAACTGTGATTACGACATTGTGGACTTGTTCGATGAAGATTCAACATTGGAAATCCTCGATTGAACTTTAGGAATAGTTTAGGATACAAATGACATGTCTTTAGGGGTTATGTGATTTGGGTGTTGGTCCGTATGTTCTACCAGTGGCTGAGTTATCTGGCATGTGTTACAGATACTCATCAGCTTGTGTGAACAGCACCGTGCAGCTTCATCATTATCTTCAGCCTGTTTGAGCAGACCCGTTGATAGCTTCGAGAGCGAGCATTATTGAAATATGATATTGAGATACCTTCGGCTATATTTATGTGGCAGTTAGGGTGCTAGTTTCCCGAGTATCCAATAGTATTCCGAATGGTTGAATGGGTATATAGAAGGCAAGAATAAGTTTGAGACTAAATAGAGGTGGTACAGGTATGTACATGAATCGTACAAGCTTTGAATCGAAGAAATTGATGAATTGCACATTTAGTAATATGATTAAATATGTGAAAGGTTTGTTTGTTAATATGATTTATGTGTTGATATATATATTTGATTGTTTGAATTGTGTATTTATAGTTAATTGATTTTAATGCTATACAAACTTACTAAGCTTTATAGCTTACTTTGTTTATTTTTCATGTTTTATAGTGAAATCAAAGCTAGCTCGGATTCGGGATTGTTGGAGACTTCATCACACTATCCTACTATCACTTTGGTACTTTTGAACTTAAGTATTCTGAGTATATGGCATGTATAGGATTATGGTTATTTTGATATATAGTTTGGTAATGAATTTGGTCTTTTGAAATGGCTTGTAAATGTTGATGTTTTTGTTTTGTATATAGCCATGAGAGTTGGCTTAATTTGGTTGGTTTAGTTGTGAATATATATATGTGCATATGGCTTATGATGTGTGTTTGAGGATGGCTTTGTGATAATTTTGATAAATAGCATAGTGAATATCAAATGGTGTAAATTTAAGTTTGGTATGTTGGTGAAATTAGGTAAATAATGAATGTTTGGAAAATGACCATATTGATGGTTTGAGATAGTGAAATTTGATATGAATTGGAATGGCATATTGTGGTATTGATGTGTTTTGTATTGGTTAGTGATGAAATGGTATGATTATGCTTGAATGAGGTTTAAAAAATGCTTATTTTTATGCCATGAATTGTGTCATTTGGTTTAATGTAGGTATATGCAAATTGGGGGGCAAAATGGCTTGGTAAATAGCCTATTTTTGTCCACACGTGCAGAGACACAGGCGTGTGTCTCAGCAATGTGTGACACACGGTCAGGTTGCACGGTTGCATGTTCTCTAGTATTGAAATTGAAATCAAGTCAGTATGCTCCACACGGCCTAGCACATGAGCATATAACTTGGTCGTGTGTCATAAGTCAGTATACCCTACAGGTTTGGCACAGACTAGCACACGGCCTAGCACACGAGCGTGTGTGGCCATTTTTAAGGCACACGGGCTAGTCACACGGGTGTGTATGTTGGCCGTGTGACCCAAGTCAGAGTGTTACAAGGGGTCGAACACGTGCTAGGACACGGCCATGTGATCCCATTTCGAGTGTTCACAGGGCTTGTGACACAGGTGTGTTTTTGGCTATGTGAGACACACGGCTAGGCCACACGGGAGTGTGTCCCCTGTATTTTGCAAAAATTTTCTAAGTGTTCCAAAAGTTTCATAAGCTATCGGTTTAGACCTGAACCACCCCGAATACATGTTTTAGGCATTGTAGGCTTATACTGGGGACGAAATGTATGTTGTTGAAGGATGATTATTTTGAAACTTTAAAATGTATGTGAAATGCATGTCTAATTGTATAAAATGTTCAGTAATGCTTTGTAACCCTATTCCGGCATTGAATACGGGTGAGGGGTGTTACATCTCTATTTCCAAAATTCATCAAAAATCATTTAACAAAACATGTTTATTTTATTAAAAACATTAATCATCTATCAACTAACATCAAAACTGATTAAAAAATCCATGGAAAGTGCCTCAACCTTTAACAATTTTGCAAATTAACCCTCGGGCTAGCTAGACTAAGCAAAAACGAACTCAAAAACATAAAAATCATTAAAAACGGGGCTTGAATTCACTTACATGCAACAAAACAAGCTTGGTCGGACCTAGCGTTCTTCTTTAATGGTGGAAACGGTTATGGCATGAAAAAGAATAAGAAGATGATATCTTTTCATCTTTTAATTACTTAACATTTTAACTTAATTATCAATTTACCAAATTAACCTTTTAAAACTATTTAAATTTCATTAAAACCTATCCATAAACATCCACCAACACTTTAATTGGTATATTTACCATTCAAATCCATTAAATTTCATTTCCATAGCCATTTAGCCCTTTTTAACTAATAGAATTCAACTTTTACATCTTTTATGATTTAGTCCTTTTTACCTAATTAACCATTTAAACATCAAAATTTCTTAACGTAACTTTAATACGACTTAATATAATCCCGTAGATATTAAATAAATAATAAAAGTAATAACTCACTTGTTGAAATTGTGGTCCCGAAACCACTATTTCTAACATAACTAAAAACGGGCTGCTACATAGTCTATCAATTTGTATGCATAGAATCTTGCTTGAAGGTGATGCTAAACCCTCAAGGGAACCAAAAGGGAGATTGAATCCAACCATGAAATAAGTGGTAATGAAAGAGTTACTCAAGTTTCTAGATGAAGCTATAATCTATTCAATCTCAGATAGCGAATGGGTAAGCCCCATTCATGTTGTCCCAAAGAAAACCAGGATTACTGTGGTAAGAAATTTAAATAATGAGTTAGTACCTATACAAGTGTAAAATGGTTGGAGAATGTGCATAGATTTTAGGAAGCTTAATCAAGTGACTAGGAAAGAGCATTTTCCCTTACCTTTCATAAACCAAATGCTAGCTGGAAAATCTTTCTTTTTTTTTCTTGATGCCTTTCCAAGTTTCTATCAAATTCCTATTGAACAAGAAGATCAAGAAAAGATGACATTCACTTGTCCATTCAAAACTTATGCCTATAGGTGGATGCCTTTTGTTCTTTGTAATGCTCAAAGTACATTTCAAATATACATGCTGAGTATTTTTTCTGAATATATTGAGAAATACGTAGAAGTGTTCATGGATGATTTTATGGTATATGGGGATCCATTTGATGAGTGTTTAGATAATTTAACCAAATTTTTGAAAATTGCAATGAGGCTAACTTGGTTTAAAATTATGAAAAGTGTCATTTTATGGTTACCCAAAGCATTGTATTAGGACATGTGATTTCTTCTAAGGGTATAGAGGTTGATAAAGCAAAGGTGAACATAATTGCAAACTTACCTTACCCTAAAAATGTCAGGGAAGTACGATCTTTTCTTGGATATGCAGGGTTTTATCACAGGTTTATCAAGGATTTCTCCAAGATTTCTTTGCCATTGAAAATTTTATTGCAAAAGGAAGTTCAATTCGAGTTTGGGAAAGAATGTAAGAAGGTGTTTGATAAAATCAAGGAGTTTTTTACAAGTGCACCTATTATTCGACCATCTCAATGGAATTTACCATTTGAGATCATGTGTGATGCAAGTAACTATGCCATATGAGTGATTCTAGTAAGAGTTGACAATAGAATTCATGTCATCTATTATGCTTCCAAGACGTTGAATGCTGCTCAATGCAACTATTCTACTACAAAAAAAAAAGAGATTTTTTCAATTGTTTTTGCTTCAGATAAATTTAGATCTTATGTGCTTGGTTCTGAGGTTGTAGTGTATTCTAATCATGCAACTTTGAAGTACCTATTGTTAAAAAGATAATCAAAACCAAGGTTAATAAGGTGGATTTTGCTTCTTTAAGAACTTAATCTGAAGATTAATGACCAAAAAGGAATAGAGAATTTTGTTGCAGATCGCTTGAGTAGATTGACAAGGGACAAAGATAATCTTCCTTTCAGTGAAAACTTTCTAAATGAGCATTTGTTCCAAATCAGAGGTATGATTCCTTAGTATGCAGATTTGGTCAATTATTTAGTTGGAAGACATCTACTTTATGGTCTTGGTACGTCTAGGAAAGCAAAGATAAAAAGTGAGTCTAGATATTATGTGTGGGACGATCCATACCTATGAAAATTTTGTTCCGATCAAGTAATTAGGAGATGTGTGTCTAAAAATGAATTCCAATCCATTTTAACCTTTTCCCACGATTATGCTTCTGGTAACATTTTAGACCTAAACAAATTGCTAAGAAAGTTTTAGATAGTGGTTTGTACTGGGAAACTTTGTTTAAAGACGCTTATCAATTTTGAAAAAATTATGAGAGATGTTGTAACACCCCTTACCTATATTCGATGCCAGAACAGGATACAAGGCATTACCAAACTTAAACACAAGCAAACATACATTTTCGAGCCATGAATTCTAGTCCAAATTAAAACTTTTTGCATTTAATCATAAAGTCCCTAATACGAGCCTATAAGGCCCAAAACATGCACTGGAAGTGGTTCGGGACTAAATCAAGAATTTTATAAAAATTTATAAAAATTAGAAAATTTTTGCCCAAAACAGAAGCCACACATCCGTGTGGCTATGAGACACACCCGTGTGGGCAGGCCATGTGATCACACACGCCCGTGTCCCTAACCCCTTGTAACTCTCTGTTTGTCACACAAGAACAAATTGAAGACACACGACCAAGTCACCCGCCTATGTGCTAGGCCGTGTGGTCAATTTAAAATTTATGATTTTTCATTAAATAGGTGCAGACTTTACACAACCAGGACACAGGCCCGTGCCTGAGGTCGTGTCATCCACACGGCTGAGACATGCGCCAGTGTCTCTGCCCGTGTGCTCAATTCAGAGCATTCTATTTCACAAAATTAAGGTGCAGGGACACACGGTCTAAACACATACCTCTGGGGCAAGCCGTCTGTCACACACAGCCTAGACACACGTCCGTGTGTCTACCCGTATGGACAAACATAGGGTTATTTACCGAGCCTTTTTTTCACCCTTTAATGCACACACCTACACAACATAACATAGCACCAATTCAAGCATACACATACAACCAAATCAGCCACAACCAAGACACCAACACATCATTCACATGCCACCATCTATCATACACAAACATCACATACTCATCAGGTCAAATCATGTAAATTCCCACATCCATGAAAGGCATCATCATATAAATTACTTATGCCAATAGTAGCCAATTTTAAATGGCCATATACAAAATGAACTTTCAACCAATATAAGCCAACACATTTGGCCAAATCAATTATGACACATAACAAAAAAACTAAGTCCCTTATACATGCCATAACTCAAAATGTTGAAATCATTGATACCAAAATAATTATTGATAGTGTGAGTGGATCTCCGATGGTCTCTGATCCCCAAGCTAGCTTAGTGACACTATAAGACAAGGGAAAGGAAGAAGAGTAAGCTATATAGCTTAGTAAGTTCCTATGCAAATAATAAGTATCATAACTACACATTTAACATGCAGTTAACATGATGAAAATTGGCATGAATGTTATTAAAATCCTAAAATCATAACTTACTCAATCATAATCCTACCAAGAGTTCATCACATATCGAGCTCATTACTTATGATTTTTACGTACATATCTGTACCAACTCGCAACATAACCATATCCTTTCACAACTTTGACATTCCCATTGAACACTCAGAATATTAACGGATACTCAAAAATTTTGCACATAAGTGCCATATATGTAGCCAAAGCTACCTCACATCTAATAATACATATATGCTCGTTTTCGAGATATTCATGGATCTGCTCACACAAGCTGTCAGTCAGGACATAGTTACACAGTGCTGCTTACACAAGCTATCAGGTATCCGCAACACATGTCAGACTACCCAACCACTAGTAGGACGTACGAGACCAGCACCCGGATTACATAAACAAATGGGTTCCTAGTGACATGTCACTCGTATCCTATTCAATTCCTAAGGCTCAACCGAGATTTCTTGCTTATCAAAAATTTTTTCAAATACGTCCAAAGAGTCAATCACAATTCATACAATATTCAAGCATTTAAAACATAAATATAACAATGCATTATTTACATACGAACTTACATCGGTACAAAAATAGTAGAATTTGACCTAATCGTCAAACACTTTATTTTTTCCCCTGATCTAGGTCCGAACCTCATTTTTCTTAATCTATAATGACAAATTTAACTTGTTTAATATTCAAATTGTTCAATTCAGTCCAAAAATCATATTATGGAAAAATTACATTTTTGCCCCTAATATTTCACATTTTTACAATTTAGTCCCTAGGCTTGTAAAAAAAATGTGTTCAATTTCTTCAAAACTCAAGCCTAGCCGAACCATTTTCATACTCATAATAGCCCATATTTTTCATTTAATCACACTTTTACTACTTATTTTATAACTTTTACTAATAAGTTATTTTTGACATTTTTACCAAAAATCACTTAGTAAAAGTTGTTTATCTAACACAAACATGCATTTTCTACCTTTAGACATCAAAATACACAAATATGTATCATGGGTAAAATTTTAAACTTTGACAATACTTCAAAATAGTCCTTGGAAAAGCTAGATTAGGTTATAATAATTTTAAAAACATGAATTAAAAACGAGGCTAGAATGGACTTACAATCGAGCTTGGAAGATGGAAAACCCTAGTTATGTCTTCCTTAGGGATATTTGGCCATGGGGGAAGAAGATGGACAAGATTTTGGTTTGATTTTTGCTTTTTAATTCATTTAATTACCAAATGACCAAAATGCCCTTTTCTTCAAACATAAAATTTCTCTTCCTTCATGTCCATTTTTGTCCACTAACTTAACAAATGGTCCAACTACCATCTAAGTACCTCTAATTTAAAATCTCATAGCAAAAAAACACCTTTAGCATATAGAACTCAAGTTTTGCACTTTTTACAATTTAGTCTTTTTTGCTAAATTGAGTGCTCAAACGTCAAAATTTTCGAACAAAATTTTCACAGAATTATTCCATAAAGTTGTAGACCATAAAAATATAAGAAAAATAATTTTTTTTGCATCAAATTTGTGGTCTCAAAACCACTGTTCCGACTGGACCCAAAATCGAGTTGTTACAGATGTCAAAGAGTAGGAGCACTAACATGCAAGAATGAAATTCCCAAAGTTCCAATTCTTTTTTGTGAAATATTTGATTTGTGGGGTATTGATTTTATGGGTCATTTTCCCTCATCTTGTGCATTTTTTATATACTCCTAGTTGTGGATTATGTATCAAAATGGGTGAAAACTAAAGCCACTAAAACTAATGACTCTTAAGTTGTTATGGGTTTTATCAAGGCTAACATATTTAATAGGTTTGGGGTTCCAAAAGCAATTATCAGTGATCAAGAAACTCACTTTTGCAATAGATCGATGGCAACTTTAATGAAGAAGTATGGAGTGAATCATCGAGTAGCCACTGCCTATCACCCTCAACCCAACGGTCAAGTTGAAGTTTCCAGTAGAGAAGTTAAATCCATCTTGAAGAAAATGGTGAATCGAGGTAGGAAGGATTGGAGCCTGCATTTAGACGAAGCTCTTTAGGATTATTGCACGGCTTACAAACTCCTATAGGAATGTCTCCTTATAGATTACTTTTTGGTAAAGCATGTCACTTACCGGTAGAAATCGAGCATAAAGCCTATTGGGCTATTCGAAGGTGTAATATGGACTTAGATAAAGCTGAGATGTCAAGGGTACTGTAATTGCAAGAATTAGAAGAGTTGCAATTGGATGCTTATGAGAATTCGAGAATTTACAAAGAGAAATCCAAGTTGTTTCATGCTTATTAGGAAAGAATTTGATATTGGTCAAAAAGTGTTGTTATATAATTCTTGGTTCAAGTTTATGCTTAGTAAGTTTCGTTCTCGATGGTTGGTTCATTTGTTGTTACTAATGTTTTTCCTTATGGTGCAGTGAAAACTAAAAGCTTGGATTCAGATAAAATTTTCAAAGTGAATGGTCATAGATTGAAAATTTTCCATGATGCTGAAATTGCTCCATGTCTCATTAGCGTTTGTCTGGATCACCTTACTTATTTGAATGACTAAAATGTTTCATGGCCCCATCGAGCGAAATGATGTTAAACAATTATGATATTGGGAGGCAACCTAAATGATTTATTTATTTTTTCTACTTTTTATTTTCTTTCAGTTAGTTTATTTTGTTTTCAGTTTTTAGGTGTTTTTAATGAAGAAGTTCAATTTCTAGGCAGGTGATTAATTTTAACAAGCACAACATGTCTTTTGAAGATGAAGTATTAGGGGTTTCCACCTCCTTGTCCACGATCACCCTAGACTATCTCGATCTGGATCACTTGCAAATCAGTGGCGTTTCCTTTTCATTTCTTGTGTGAGTCGTCTGTTTTGTTCTACATTGAGGACAAAGTAGAGTTTAGGTGTAGGGGAGATTTTTGTGATATACATGATTATTATTGTTTAGTTTTTCATTTAATTTTGTGTTTTTTTTCTCTTACTTTTTGAAAATTGTGTTTTTGTGTTTGGATTTTGGTGTTCTTCAATTCATGTATGTTAACTTTTCTTTTGAAACCTTGAGTCTTTTATTTGATATCTTGGAATACCTTGTAAGTTTTGGATACATTTTGGTTGAGTTTTACTGATTGAGAGAGATGAGCATGATTAGTGTTTTCTTTAAATTTTTGATGGTATTACATTAGTTTACTGATTGAAAAATGAAGAAGACTTGATGCAAATTAAACACTCTAGTGAGCTTTTGCGTCTAAGAGCAATTCATTATATTATGCTCCTTTTGTCTTTATTAAGTGTGTCAAACTTAGTGTATTTATTTTAGAACTTGATTATGAATGCATTTTAAGACCAAATTTTTGGATTGATACTTTAAGGTGATAAGGGCAATTAAGTTTAACCAATTCTTAGACTGAACAATAATAATAATAAACACATACCCTTGTGTTTTTCCTTTTAGTTAGCCAATTTGAGCCTATTTTCTATTTGCTTTGTTTTAACACATTATTTAATCCAAAACCTTTTTTTCTTTCCCCCATTTTTCTACCAATGTCAAGATAAGATGGAAAATGTTGCATGGTATTTATTTATCTCAAGAAAAAAAAAAGAAAGAAAAGAAGAATTGAAGTTTATTCTTTTGGTAGTATGCTTTGTGTTGTTATGTGGCGTTGGTATCATGCAAGTAAATAACCCTTTGTCTTGATTGTGAAACCTTTAATTTTTCCTTTTGCCTTACCCTTACCTAAGCCTCATTTCAACCCTTATGAAGTCTCTTTGATTTTTGCATGATATTCATGTGTAGTGGTGGAGACTTGATTCATTTGCAAGCCTACGGTAATATCATGCTACGTTTCGATGAGACTTGATTCATTTGCAAGCCTATGGTAATATCATGCTACGTTTCGATTTTGAGAGTTAAATGCACCCTAAACACTTTGAAAGTATTGAGTGAAACCATGTGAGGGTGTTAATCCTTGTTTCATTTGATTTTGGATGGATTGATGCTTGAGTTTTTATTACAAAATTTATGTTTTTAGTGCTTGTTCTCTTGACTGTCACTATGATTCAATTCATTGATGTGTGTTTAACTTTATTGCTAATCTTGGATATTGAATGAGATGAAGAGGAGGTAGAAGGGAGAGTTGGTTGTTGAGTTGAGGTATGCTTGAGGACAAGCATGAATTTGGTATGGGGGAATTTGATAGATTATAATTATATATACTTTGTTGTGTTTAAGTCCCTCATATTCTAGTTATATTAAGTGTTTAATTGTGGAAATTGTGTTTATTTTGATGCAGGAGCCGCAGATATTGAACTTAATTGCTAAATTGCTAAATTCTAGTTAAAACAGTGCATCAAGGGAATTTTGATAAAATAGTGGACTTGTGACAGAGGCCAATTTCAGAGCTATCAACTTTAAGGACTTAATTAAGGAGGCTTGAATTTTTAAAGGACTAAGATAGCAATTATGCTAGTTTGAATTTGAATTTCACTCAAACATTAAATGCGACAAACTTGTTTTGTTTTGTTAGGATTGTTTTACTATCATTAGATTTATTTTTACTATATATATGTATGTTAAGGGAGTAGCCAAGAGAGGAAAAAAATGATTAGTTTTGAATTCTTTTTCTTTTCACTTTCAATTAGCAGTTACTTATGAATTTTTATTTCACCAAGTGTGGATAAACTTTTTTTTTCTGATTCAAAGGGGTGAATTAATTCAACTGTGATCTTGTGAGGCTTCTGCTAAACTAGAATTTCTTCAAAAACCCAAGTAATCTTTATTTCTTATTTTTATTCTTATGAATTTTTTATATTGATTAAATTGATGCCTTAATTCTATATTAAATTTTCTATTGCTATCCATGAGTTTTTGATCTATGATTATCATAAATGATTGATATAAGTACCAAGGAGTTGGCATATGTGTGTGTTGTTGCAGCTTCTTCAATTTCATACCTTGCATGATAAACTATAGGGAAATAAAGATACAAGATTAATTCAATCGTAGCTATTTCAATTAATTGATTTTGGTTTAGTCCTTCTCATGATTCTTAATGCTATCATTGAATTTAATATGGAACGCTACCATGCCCAATTGTTCAATGGTAAGCTTTGATTTGAATGCTTGATTTGAATCAATTACATCATGATTTTTGCGACTTTTTTGAATAAGTACACTAAGTATTTGGGTATGAAAATATGATTTTTAAGCCTATGATCAAAATTACAGTTGGATGGAACTTACACCTTTGGATTGGAAGTTTTTTAAGAATTGATTTTCATTAATTTTAATATTCAGCTTTTAATTAATTTCTTGTTTATCTTTAATTATTAGTTCAGTAACTCAAAATTCCCCCTTTTTTTATTTTTTAAAACTTTAAGACTTTAATAAATTTAGCCCTCTTAGATTCAACTTGATTATACTATTTCTACAAATTAATTTAGAGGAATTAATGTTTATTTTGAAGGGCTTCGACAATCCAATCACTCTCCCGATTGAATCTAAATCCGACTGTAGAATATCATTCTAGGAGTCTTAAACTATCCAAAAACACATCTTTTTCTCAAAGTTCTCTTCATTCTCCCACTAATTTTTTTTAAACTCAACAATGTCCATTAACACTAACCTCAACAAAACTTGATTCTAACTCCATCCATAGCTTATTTTCTTCACTATAGCCTCATTTCTATTAAGAACCAAGTCCATAAATTACTAAACTTCCATTATCAATCTTTCCCTTCATGAGTTTTCCAATTATAATTCTTTATAGTTTCATCCTTCATGAGTTTTCTAAGTATAATTCTTTACAGTTTCATCCTTCAAGTAAATAGGCTTTACTCAACTATCATCTAAAGCTATGAATTTAACTTAGATTGAAAGAAATCAAAACAAACCTTCGTGAGGAGACCCACTGCAATGGTGAAAACCTAAGAAGAAATTTTCTTTCTCTATTTCACGTTGAAGAAGCTGAGAATGAGCATTTCACATCCATATTTTCTTATGTTACCAACCATATAATAATATTTATTCATAAATATCTAATATTCAATGACCATTATTTTTGCATGAAATACTTAGTGGAATTCAATAGCTAAGATAAAGACTCTCCATAACATAATTTAGCTATGGATTTATTGCTCACAAATCCTGGGTAAAACCACACTTTAACGAGGACTTGCCTAATATCTCATTTAATCCCCTCTAATCTATCCACTTTCTAATTTAATCCTTAAGTATTAGTTAGTTATTCATCTAATAAAATTACTTAACAATTCCCTTTTTCAATTCCGTTCTTGCCCCGAAAATCTCTCAATTAAGTTTTTGGAAAGGCTCAGTTCAAGAATCAACCTCAAAATCAAAATTTTCAACATTGGCAAAAAACGAGTCATTACATGCTAAGGCATTGGCTTAGGGAAAGGGCACTCAGCTTCGTTTCGTGCTCTGTTCAGCTCATTTTAATTTATTGTTTCGTTTTTAATGGTTCTTAAACTCGAACCTTAAACTCTCATAAACCTAATTCAAGTTACAAAACACTTAATTAATTATCAAATATTAAAATCATATAAAAATTAAACATAATTAAATAAATACTCAAACAAACGCAAATAAGATATCAATCATACAAAACGAGCTAAAATGCAATATTTTATTAAAGAGCCAAACGAAATGCTAAGTAGAAGGGCCTAAAATATATAAAATATGAGCACTTATCAAATTTTGACGAAAAAAATTGCTTCTTAAATTAAATCTACAAATACTAAACCAAACAATTAACTTTATCATGGATTAAATTTTTATATTTATTTTTATATATAAATTACCTGATAAGTATAATAAATATTAAATAAGTTAGATCTAATTCTGAATCTCATTTTGTTTAATTAATCTTTTAAATTCAATTTTTTTCAGACACAAAGAATTAAATTGATAAAAAAACCAAGTTAATTCAATAAAGCTCAACCCACAAAATTGGGAGTTTTAGGGAATTGGAAGGACTTCAACTTTAACATTGAATTCACAACAATTTTTGTTTTGCTATCTATTGCTGGCCGGGGCGGAGTTAGTAGAAGGCTGGCAAGTGACTCATTTATCTTAAAATGAAAATATATTTTTTTTTGGTTGTTTTGTAATTTATAAAATTTTAAATTAATAATAATAAAATTATACTTTTTCTCTAAAATGATAAAATTTGATTTAATCATTTAAAATTATAAAGATATAGGTTATTAAAATAGTAAAATTACATTTTTACTATCATAAAATTATACAACTTAATTTCACTCCCAAAGTAAATTCTTGGCTTCGCCCCTGGTTGCCAATAGTAATAACTAATCCCCTCGCCGATGATTAATCACCTCATCATGAATGCTCTCTGAAGAGGTAAACAGTTAATCATGAAATGTCTTTCGTTCCAATGAGTAGTGATCGAACCCTAACCATATGGTTAAGGGATAAGATAAACAACTACCACACCAACCTCATAATTGATTCAAAATCATTTAGAGTTAAAAAGGCATCCATTTCACAATTTATTTATTGCACTATATGGCAGTGGTTTGTTTGCGGGGCCTTGTGTTAAATAACACCCAAGTTCCAAAACGATAGATGAAATATAGAAATTATTATAGCAATGTGTTTCGTTTATGAAAATTGTGATATGTATTATTCCTCTTATCTTATGCTTGCTGTGGGTTAAAACATAGTTTTGTTAATGTATCAATTTACCCTTATTATAAGCTTAGTTGACTAAAACAGACATATATATATATATATATATATATATGACTTTTAGTTTATAATTTTATTTATAAAATTTAACTTTAAATTATATTCTTGTAATTATTTTTGACAAAAATTTTATAAAATTTAACATATATCTTGAATCAATTATAAATTTTAAGATCGACATATCAAGTTGATCTTGAGCATTGACCGATAAACTCCAATTAACATTACTCAATGTTGATCAATACCGATCAACGTTCAGAGTCAACATGTCACGTCCTAAAATCTATTTATATAATATATATAATATCTCTCTCTCTCTCTCTCTATATATATATATATATAACAATATTTTTATAACAACTACCAAAATCTCGAACCATTACTAAACTAGTTTGCATACCTATGTAATGCACGAGTTGAATTTATATTTTAATAAATATATATTAAATTAAATTTTAATGTAATGTAACAATAAAAGTATATAAATCAATTTATATATTTTTAAAAAAATTAACAAATATACAAATATTATAAGTGATAAGTTAAAATAACTTAGCTGAAAAATAGTATATATATATATATGAAAATTTACTTGAGTTATATCCTCAATGAATAGTAATTGTTGAACACAATTTGCTTAATGTCTATTGTTTGAGATTTTGTATTGAAAGTAATTAATACATATTTTTTTCTTTAAGTAATTTGTTACATTTGAAATTTTGTAATTTCATTTATATGTTGGCTATAATTTTTCAAAGATATCATTTGGTGAAAGAGAATTCTATTGTAATTTTCATCATGTAATATCTTATCTAAGTAAGCTTGTTTATAAGATTGTATAATAATGGGTCAAAGAGGAGTGAGCAACCCAAAAATGTTATAGGTAGATTCTTTAACTTATTTCATTGTAACTTAGCCTGTAAAATTACATAATTTTGAATTTAAATAAATTCTAGAAGAATGATAATGTGAGTGAAAACATCTCCTGGAAGAAGGGTATTGCGACATCGAAACTTGGAAGTCACAACACCCTAGACAGTGCTAAATTGAAGAGGATTAAGGCCCTTTATAGTGATACCACGATATCCAAGCATGCATATCGCCATATCCATCACCCAAGAAATCCCCCAAGTCAATACTCACAAGGGTATCCGATACCAAACCATGGGTATCGCAATATCCCTGACAAGGAAAATAAAAAATGACTACAAGAGCAGTCCTTACCTAACATGTCCCCCAACCAAAATTAAACGTCCAGGGGCAATTTGGTCTAAATGTTTTAGTTGTAATCAGATATTAAAAGCCACTTTTGGCTGAGAACATGACTGTAGTGTAGGGAGAGCTTTTTAGTTTAGAGTTTTCTTTCACCTTTTAGTTTAGGTTTAGGGTAGTTTTCTTCTCTATAGCTGTAGGATCTAGTTTTTCTACATTTTCTTTATTTTCCTTGCATTTTCTTAGTTAAGTTAGTTTTTACTATAGCTTAAGTTAATTTATATGTTCAACACCTTAAACTCTTTTGTAATCACATTTTAGTCCTCGTTTAATGTCAGTAAACGTTTATTTTTTTTCACTTGTTAAAAATCATAGCTTTAGTATTTTTTTTTACATAAAAGACTGGGTTTTCTTTATTCATTTCAGAAACAAAGTCTATACAATACTAAGGCTTTTCAAATCATAAAAGCCTATTTAAATTAACCCCAAAACCCAATCAATAGAGTTCACTCCCCAACCGTCATAAAATATCATTAAAGTGACAAAGAAAACTCCTGAAAAAACATCTGGATTAAAGTTCCTCTTTAATGTGTCGTTCCTTTCTAGAAACGAAAAATACTTTCTAGATACCTCTCTTCTTCACCCTCTCTCACTTTCCCCAAACACTATTTCGAAACAATAGAAGCCCATCCATATGTTCCCCCTCTCCTTCAACAATTACATTCCACTATTTCTTCTGCAAACCTAGGTACTTTGTCTAGCATGATTGTATTTTCCCCTTCCTTAATCCTTCTGTGGCTAACAGATGTGTACCCTCATTTGTCAACCGGTGGCCATGAGTAAACTTACAGAGATAGAAATTTTTTCTTAAATACTACCCATCATTGATATAAGCATAGATTTCCAACCTCATTGGTCAATCTATCTAGCTTTATTATTTTTATTCATCTATCTTGCTTCCATTGTTGTGCTCTCTAAGCTTGTTCAAGTAAGCTTCGATATTTCTTCACTTTTCTTCAAGTTTAAGTTAATGATTTCATTGCTTGAATTTTTTTGTTGGCTTAGAAATAAGCAGGAGTAGCTAAACCTTAGGTGGTTGGTTGATAGAAATGTTGTTTGGTTAGTTATTGGTACAGGGACTAAATCGTAAAAACTAGACTAAACTGAATAGATTTGAAAACTTAGGATTGATGCTCCTAAGGGAAAGTTTAAGTAAGTGTGATCGAGAAGAGATCTTATTGGGCACCAGCTCGTTAGTCCCGGAGTAGTTGGTGAGGTCGAGAGATAAACCGGACTAATTTGTCTAAGCTAGTAAAGTTGAGGCTGAGAGGTAAAATGGAACCAATTTAGGAGTTTAAGTGGTTTATATCCCTATCCAAAGATTATTTAGCAATATGGAAGTCAACCAATCATTGTTTGTTACATAATTGTTGTTTCATTAATTTTGTTTGTTTTACAATTTAGTCTTATTCTGTTTTAGGTAACTAATTAGTTTAATGCATTGTCATAATATAAAAAGTACTGCTGAGTAGCTAGTTAGACTCCTTCGTTGCATGCTTGTCCAGTAGGAATCTTTCAAACGTGGACTCCTTTGGGTTCGATCCTTGGAATACTCTGGTGTTCTATTGTAACACTATAAATATTACAACTGACCTGACACACTTGCAGATACTGCCATATTATTGATTGTTGTAGTGTTGATTCTCAGCCCTCGTTCATGCCATGGTGCAACCACTCTTCATGAGTTTTCTAAGTATAATTCTTTATAGTTTTTTCCTTCAAGTAAATAGGATTTACTCAACTATCATCTAAAGCTATGAATTTAACTTAGATTGAAAGAAATCAAAATTAACCATGGCGAGGAGACCCACAACAATGGTGAAAGCTTAAGAAAAAATTGTTTTTCTCCCTCTTTCACGTTGAAAAAGATGAGAATGAGCATTTCTCATTCACACTTTCTTATGTTACCAACCATATAATAATATTTATTCATAAATATCTAACATTCAATAATCATTATTTTTGCATGAAATACTTAGTGGAATTGAATAGTTAAGATAAAGGCTCTCCACTAACATCATTTAGCTATGGATTTATTGCTAAAATATCTTTGATAAAACCACATTTTAATAAAGACTTGCTTAATATCTCATTTAATCCTTTCTAATCTGTCAATTTTATAATTTAATCCTTACGTATTAATTAATCATTCTTTTAATAAAATTACTTAAAAATTCTCCTTTGTAGTTCTATTTTCACCCTAAAAATCTCTCGATTAATTTTTCGAAAAGGCTCGGTTCAAGAATTAACCTCGAAATCAAATTTTTTAACATTGGAAAAAAATGAGTCATTACATTCTAAGGCATTGGCTCAGTGCACTACTAACATGTTTAAATTTGTAGAGTACACCTCCATCAGTAGGGGTAGTTCCACCAACTCCTATTTTACCAGCCCTAACAGCTCCTTTCCCAAACTATTGCATATGAAGCATCTGCATCATCACTACCAGCTCCTTCAACACAACCAACTCCTCCCACCATACCAACCTCTTCAACACAGCAAATACTTACAAGACTTTATAGCAGGGGAAAACAAGTTCTGTAAGGGATCGAGTTATACACCAATGAGAGGACATGGATGCAAATTTTAGATGTAAGTAACCGATTGTTAAAGTGTTTATTGTATTTTGGTGACATGTTTTTTAATTATGTGTTTTATGCATTGTAACCTGGTATGAGAGGGAAACCATGGTGACTGACCAAATCAAGTGCACCAATAAAAGAAACAACAACAAAGACATTGCTAGTGGGACACAAGAAACTAGGAACATAAAAATGGCTAAGTCTAAAGACCCACCCAAGTATAATCGTAAGCCATGGGAGTAGTTGATGTCAATCCATGTTTAATTTAATGGTTTTAATTTCTTAACATACGATGGATGGTTTTATTTTGTTGGATCATTTTGATGGATGTATTCTGATGGACAATTTTATTTTGTTGAATCATTCTGATGGTTGTATTTTGATGGACAATTTGTATTTATCCTTTATATATGATGGTGGTAATGGATGATTTAATTTTGTTGATGTTAATTTTCGTATATGCATACACTTTTACAACAACATTATTCAATTCATTCATTTTTAACAACTAATGCAAATACATGGACAACATTTCACCATCCACAAGAAATATAACCAAAAAACACCATCCATGATACAATTAACAACAACTTATAAGGAACCATTAGTTTGTTTTTCCTTTACATTTTTTCCTTGTACAATTTTATCTTCTCTTTCAAACGAGTTACTCTCGATTGCATTCTTCGCATTTTTTCAATATTGAGTTCATCGCTCTCTAGTCTTAATCTTCTATTCTCTGTCAATAAATTCTTATTTTCTAGCATTATTTCATCAATTTTGCATCATTCTCCTTTTACAGTTAAATCTGTCCCCTCACTGTTACCTTTAACCCATTGAAAAAAGTCACATCCCTCAATCTTCATTTATTACATTCAACAAAACAAAAAACAAAATATTAAAAAAATAAGATTACATCTTAAACCCAAATTGCAACAAAATTGGTAGATAAAAAAACATAAACCTTAATTTACCCATTTAAAGTTCGAACACACAAAGAATTTTCTCCCTTTGTTCTTTTGAGTATTCATGTTGCAAACAGGAGCCCTTAAATTGCAATGGCAGTACACAACACTTCTCTGCCCACTTGATTTTATGTTCGTTGAAGAAGACATGGTGGAGACGTGAATGAAATGGAAAACATTTGAGATATGAACTAAAAAAAATGAAAGAAAACATGGGAATGAAATGATTGAAATCAAGGAGTTGATTGAGACAAATTTGATAAGATTTTATTTCTTTCTTTATTTATGATTGAGTCAAACCTTGATTATAATTTGATTGAGTCAAACCTTGATTATAATTTGATGAGATTTTATTTGTTTCTTTATCTAGGATTGATTCAATCCTTGATTATAAGGATTCTTCAACTCTTTCCCTGTAAAGTTTCATGTGTTGTAAGCTATATATATTGTAACTCTTCTATTGTTGGAGATATACAAAAATTCTTTCATAATTGTGTTAATTTAAATGGTGTCAGAGCCTCCTTCAATTTCTTTTAGAATTGAAGCAGACACAATTAATATTTTTGTTTAACGCTTCTGTTGTAAGCTTCTTCCTTGCGCCATGGTCACTATGTCTGATTCTAAAAAGGGTGACAATGGTTCTCATGAGAAAAACAACCACCCTACAAGTGCTTTCCCAATACAGGAAAATTCTCTAATCACCCTAGAATGCCTTGATGGAACCAATTATGTTGAGTGGTCCGTAAATACCCAGAATAAGATTCGTGGAAGAAAGTGTTGGGGTTTTATTTCAAGTACATCCCTTACTAGTAATAGTGATTAGATAATTGATTTAGGTACAACAGATCATCTGACTTGTGATAGACAAAAAATCAGTTAATTATCTAATTGTTCTATGAATACTGTCACCAATGCTAATAGAGTTTCTTCTCCAATTGTTGGTGTTGGTATTGTCCCATTATCTCCTTCTTTTGATATAAAAATGTTTTATTTGTTCCATCATTAAATTGTAACCTTCTTTCAATACAAAAATTAACCAAATCTCATAATCTTCTTGTATTTTTTCCTACTCATTGTATTTTTTTAGGACCTTTACACCAAGGTGAAGATTGGCAGTGGTATAGAAAGGGGAGGATTGTACTATCTGAAAGATGGTTTTCAATATTTTATCAAAGTGCAGGCTTATGTGGTACAAGAAAATTCAATTGACAAAAAAAAAGAACATATTTGGTTATGGCATAAACATTTGGGACATCTGTCTTTCTTCTATTTGAGAAGATTATTTCCTTCATTATTTGTTGGTTTTAGTGTTTCAGATTTTTCTTGTAAAATTTGTGCCCTTGCAAAAGGTAATCGTGCTCACTCTCCTTTAAGTGAAAATAAAACAAGTATGCCATTTTTCTTGGTTAACTCCATTGTTTGGGGGCCAACACCCATTTCAACTCTTAATGGAATGAAATGGTATATTTCCTTTATTGATGACTACACTAAGATGACTTGGATTTATCTAATGAAAAAGAAAAATGATGTAAGTTTTATTGTTCACCTTTTTCATCAAATGATTTTAACTCAATTTGGTATGTTAATAAAGGTTTTTAGATCAGATAATAGAGGGGAATATCTGAACCAAGAACTAAAAGAATTCATGGGCTTTGTTGGCATGATTTATCAAACGACATCCCCTTACTTACCACAGCAAAACAGTGTTGCAGAATGGAAAAATAGACAGCTCTTGAAGGTCGCTCGATCCCTTTTTATTGAAGGACATGTTCTATCTTACTTATGGGGTGAAGCCTTAAGTTCTGTAGTTTACGTAATTAACCGTACTCCTTCAAATACTCTTGATTATCGATGGCCTCTAGATGTATTGTTTAACCATTGCAATTTTCCACCTGTTATTTATCTGCCTCCCAAAATTTTTGGATGTGTTGTTTACATTCATTTGTATCCCCGTTAGAGAAATAAGCTTGAATCTCAAGTTGTAAAAGGCATTTTTGTAGGATATGGCAATTATCAAAAGGGATATACATACTACAATCCTTCCTTTAAGAGGCTTCATGTCACTATTTATGTTATCTTCTATGAAAATAAGTTTTTCTACTATGCAGATTCTTCACTTCAAGGGGAGAAACATAATGAAGTGATTGAACTTGATGATGTAGTGTAGGAATTTCTCCCATTGCATGAAAAGAGTACAGATAAAAATATTGCACCGATAGCGTAACCACGTATTCCAGAAATTACAAAGAGAGGTAAAGAAAATGAAAACACTGAGCTGGGTGGATGTGATGAATTACAAGATGTTCTTCTCACAGATAGTACTAATCCTTCTACACCTCTAAACTGACCATGTCAATCTTCACCTGAGGCAACTTCTGAATACCATATTCCAGCTCGTGTTAACCGTTATATACCTTCTGCTAGATATGAACCTGATTAGAATGATGAAAATATGCAAGTGTACACAATTGCAACTAGTAATAAAGTGACAAGTAAATGTCAAGTTATCGTACCCACAGGGACTGTGAAAAGAATTTTTTGTGGATGCAATTAAAAACACTTTGGTGAAGAAAAATATTTTGATTTGAGGAGGTGATTAAAAATTAAGATTTTTAACTAAGTAAAATAAATAAAGAGAAAATAAAAGTTTCAATGCACGATTTCAAAATATGATTTTAATCAAGGTGACATAATTGTGTTAGATTAATTACATTTCTTAACTTAAAATTACTAAACTCATATTCATGTTGTTACGAATAAATTCACAGCAACTTAGTAATTTGCTAACTTATGAACATACTCACCTACCAAAATCCTATCTCTTGACTATATCTCTATGTCAATTCAACCGATTAAACAAATTTTAATAAGCAAGTGCGTTAATGCATATACATACTTATGAAATTAAAAATAATCTCTTGTACTTATCTCTATGCCAATTCAAACAATTAATTCAATCTCATAAGCACATAAAAGATTACGTGAGGTAACAATGTATTCCTACCTTAAAATAGTTTAATCACAATAATCTTACAAGTTATACAAGGCTAATGTATCATTAGATATCGTTGCTAATTTAACCTTCAGCTACTCTAGATGATTAAACATGCACTGATTAAGTATCATGTCAATTAATTACAATTTTAATCCGTTTAAATAATTAATTCATTAGTTACCTTACAATTGTAATGCAAGAATAACTTAGTCATGGTTTTGCTTAATCAAACATCTTACCAAGGCCTATAACAACACAAACACAATTTTAATAAATTAAGTGGACAAAATGTAATCAACCTAACATGAATTAAATTTAAGCCATATTAATTAAATTAAACATATCAACATCACAATTATTCATAGATATGTTCATAACAACAACAATAAAATTAAAAGGATAAGGAACAAGAATCAAATCCGGTGTTTCTCTAAGGCTTAACTAAGTTGCTTTGCTCTTCCTTCTCTGCTTGTTCTTATTGAACCGAGGCTTTCATGAACACTTGAATGCTGCTCCAAATGGTGGTTGAAGAACTCTTTTTCAAGAAGTGAAATCGGTAAGGGAATGGGGAAGAAAATGAAGAACAACGAAAGGGGATTGAAGAGCGAAAATGAGAGAGAAGTGAAAGGATGAGAGGTTTTGTAAAGCCTTGACTAATTTATTTCTGATTCTGTAAATATTTGACACGACTATGTATCTGCTTCAGTGATTAAGCGTTCTGGGTGTATGTATGAGGTTTTGGGTTTAATTCCCACTTTGGTAATTTTTGTTATTTTTGGTCCAAGTTTTACCCTTGTTGAGCGGGTTTATAGAAAATTGTCTGTTAATCCACATCAGAATGAGCCTGCTGGTTCAAGTGGTAATGGAATTGGTGTGTTGGAGATCATGTGTTCAAATCCCTACGTGAGCATAGATGTTATATTTTTAATTTTTACTCAATTGTCTAATAGAGTTTTGGTAGAGCTAAAATTCTGAGTTGTGGGTGGTTATGGTTATGGATATAGTGAGATTTAGGTAAAACTCAACTTTTTCCCAAAAATATCTCCCTTTAAAATCTAACGTCTCTCTCTCTTTCTCTGCAAATTTTTTTTTTTCCTTTTCTTCTTTCTTTTTCCTTATTTTGGGCAAATTGTTTCCTAATTTCGGTGTTTCAGTTCAAGGTGTGCGTATGTTGGTAAGTAAGGCTTAGTATGTTTTGCTCGAGTAGGGAGTTTTCTTTAAATTTGTTTAATGTACTCTCGAATCTTTTCGTTGGAATTAAAATTATGTTTTGACAGCAGGGAATCATGAAGAACGAGACTTTCCTCTCGTGGAATCCTAATTGGATTCGTTCGGGGAATTGGGTAAGCGTTGAATATTCAAATTTTGCCTTTTTCTATCTCTCGGAAGTTTGGTTTAATATCATTTTAAATGATTAATTTAGGGTTTAATTGGTCAGTGTTAGGTGCTGGTGGTCTCGGGAGTGCTTTTACATCGAAATAGTACCAGGTGTGTTCCCAAAACGTAAAAAACGAGGTTTCAATGAAAGCCGAAAGTGTCTACCATCGACGCCACACGGGTGTGTGGTCGCCCGTATGGTAGGCTATGTGCGAGACACAACCATGTGGTGCTGTGGGTGTGGCCGTGTAGGCCACATGAGCTAGGCCAAGTTGGGCGTGAGGGTTTTGGGCTAGGCCGTGTGGGCCACACGGGCATGTGAG
Organism: Gossypium arboreum; assembly: GCF_025698485.1. NCBI lineage: Eukaryota > Viridiplantae > Streptophyta > Magnoliopsida > Malvales > Malvaceae > Gossypium > Gossypium arboreum. The sequence continues at coordinate 14,789,390 of NC_069071.1, forward strand.
CCCAAATTTCTAAAAGTTTCCCTAGGATTACACAAGTCGCTCCGATTGACTGTGGGCCTACCGTAGGGTCGGTAAGGACTAATCAAACCCTAGATTATGTTATCTGTTCTTTTGATCGTTTGCTCTGAGTAAGGCATTGTTATGTATGTCTAATTATTCTACTATATATTTATCTGATATCTGTATGCGAGCATGTTAAGCATGTTATTTCTATATCTGTATATTGTATCTATATTTTGTATCTATATTTAGGGTTGGATTGGTATATATGAAGGAAGTGTTTTGAAAGGCAACCCTCGCCTATATTCTGGCAACTTGGCTGCATATTATCTGATACATGTCGTAATGACACAATATGGTGGGAAGGGATGGGTGGGTGTTCTTAACCCCACATGGTGTGTTGGGATGGTCGGAGATGCTATGTAGAGGATGGGGGTAGGATACTGCATATCTGAATCTGTTATCTGTTTCTGTAAAGGACTTAGGTTCGATTTGAATCTGAATGTATATGTGATTTCTGTATAAATGGTATGTCTATTTCTGTTGGGTTATACACTCAGTTTATGAAAACTCACATCTATTTGTCTGTTCTTTTCAGGTAACCCTCAGACTTAGGCAAATTGGTGCGACGAAGACTCAGCGGTGACCACTCGACCGTAAACTGTTTAAACTTAGTAATTTACGATTTATTTAAAATTCTAGATTCATTTGAGAGCTTGTAAGTTTTGGGACTCTCTAGACTGTATGGTTTTTAACTGTTGATTTTTGTTGATAATTTGCATGATTTGATAAAATATTTTATGAAAACAATGATTTTACGCAAATAAAGGTTTTTCTAAAAATATAAATCGGATTTCCAAAATGTGTCGATTTTCTTAAACCTCCGTTGTAATGTGTTTTGGCAAATGAACTAATTAAATGATATTTTCAATAATAATCATGAATGAATATGAGTTATAACAATTGAACGGTTTATCAAAACAACTTAGTTTTCATTCCATGTGACATTTCCGGATTTGGCAATAACGTCTAGGCCGGGTCTAGGGTGTTATAGGTTTTGAGATGTGTTTCAAATGAGCAGCCAATGGGGGTTTTTATAGGTTGAGTAGGCTACTAAAAATAGAAAAAAAAAAAAACTAGTAGCCATAAAGTCCCCCATGACTGGCCACACATGTGGCAAGTTTGAAGGTTTCAAACTTGCTGTTTTAAGGTAGGGGTAAATCTAGAAAGGCATGAATGGTAGAGGGGTCTGAATGCAAATTCAAGGAATCTTCAAGGGCTATTTTGCAAGCCAAATAATAATCCAAACAAGCTAATTGGGTCAGCATGTGGGACAGTTTTGGGCTGCCTAGTGCTCGGTCGGATCGGTTTTCTTGGTTTAGCTCAACTGGGCCTCTTTTCATAATTAATTAATAAAAATTTATTTAACCCAAAATAATTTGGATTGAAATTAAAATTAATTATATTATGAATTAATGTTCATAATTTGGACCGTTTTAGGCTGAAAAATTAATTCGCCTCAATGCTTCAAAAATCGCTTCTTGGTTTTGCGCTTCTAGCAATGTCTATCAAGCCAATTTTTGCCCTTTGTGCGAGTCTGTCGAAAATGATCAAAATTAATCAAAATTTATTATAAAATTAATTAAAATTCAGCATGTTAATAATTTAAGTACAATGTAATTATTTTATAATTATTATATATTTTTCGACAAGAATTACTACTAATTTGCATGAATTTGAATTAAAAAGGGCATGAAAAAGTGTGTATTTTTTCGTTTTTCCACACCCCAAAATTAATTCATTGCTCATCCCGAGTAATGCACAAATTGAAAAGAATTTCTCAAAAAAACCTTTGAAAAATTCCTTTAGAAAAATATTCTTCCCAAAATTATTTATTTAGTATACTTATGCTCAAGAACAAGAAATTTGAAATTTCTGCTACTTAAGTATACATATCATTCAAATTAATCTCAATTATTATTATGATAGAAAAAATAGACTAAATGCTTTCTTAATAAAGACATGTTAAATCCCTACCAATATGATTTTATTCCTTTATTTAAGATTAAGCTGCAATCATCAAGTTTAATTTATGCCTTCATATATTGAGCATATCAATTTCTCTCCACTAATGTGGGTAGCATAGAAACTTGAATCAATAGGTCTTTTAAATAGGTTGTAACATGGCTAGGCTAGGGGTAGGTAAAAGATAGATAAATTTAGGCTTAAAACCCTAAACTCAGCCTCAATCGGACCTTCGGTATATTTACCTTCAATACACCAACTTATTTGGTCTCACGTGCTTTTTTGTACATCTATTTTCTTTCAAGTACATATGCTCTTCTCTTTTTTTTCTCTTTTTTTTCGCGACCATTTTGCTGTATGTACTACAATTTTGAGCATTTGGTACTTTTTTTCAACTGCCCTAAACTTATTTTCAAAGAATATTCTGAATAGTATTGAGTCTAGTGTTTAGGACAATTTAAATATGATTAAGAGAGAAGTGATAGCTAAATATTGCAAAGGTTCAAATAAAATTAGGCCATATAGTCTCAAAGTTGGGTTTCAAGGGTAAAATTTCATCAAAGTTGGCTTGAAAGGCTCAAACGGTCCAAACAAAAAGTTGCCTAAATCATTTTTAACATTCCATACTTCCCAGGATTTCGCCTCGAGAAATTACTAAGTTAATTCTAAAGAATTAAACTTTCATGCATGCCTAACTTTCTTAGGGAACTAAAAATCTTATAGTATGATTTGCATGCTTTATTAAGAAAACATTTATATCATAATTCAGCCAACATAACAATTATTGAAATAATAGAATTTTATTCATATTAAAGTTTAGCATACTTAACAAAATTTCAAATTTTTGAACAAGATATAACCTAATCATAATTTTTAAAGAAAATTTTATTCTGAGAGGAAATATGTAACAGTCCAGTTTAGACCCTAGTTGAAATAGTAGTTTTGGGACCACAAATCCGAATTAGAAAAATATTTTAATATTATTTTCCGTGCTTAATATATGTGAATTAGTATGTGTGAAAATTCTTTACGAAATTTTGATCGTTTGTGTGCTTAATTTGATAAAAGGACCTAATCGCTTAAAATGTAAAAGTTGCTTGTTATCTGTTAAAAGTGTCTATCTGATATGGCTCATTATTTGTGAGGACCTTATATGGTTATTTGACCATGGCATGCATTAAATGACTTAAATGGACATTAAATAATGGTTTATTAGTGATTTAATGCAAGGGCAAAATGGTAAACTAGTTAATAATATTAATATAATTAAAACAAAACATGAAATTAAAGTCATTATCATCTTTTTTGGCCGAATGTATCAAAAGAATAAGAAAGAAAATACAAGTAAGGGTTCGGCCATTGATTTCTTTGATTAAGGTATGTGTTTTGATCCGTTTTTGATAATTTCTACGTTTTTGTGATTGTTGCTTAGTGTTCTATCAAGCCCATGTTCCAATTTCTGATTTTTTTGGTGATTTTGAGTTATGCCATTGATGAAATTATGAGTTTTATGAAATTTGATGTTAGTAAATGAAAGATATGTATTGGGTTAACATGTTTTGTCTTTGAATTTTTGATGAATTTGAGTAATTTGGGCTAAATCATAAAAATGATATTTTGAGGGACTAAAATGTGAAATAAATAAAATGTGGGGGCTTATATGAACACTATGAATATTTGGCTAGGCATGTGTGCAAGGAAATTTTGTGTATTTTGTGATTTTGTGAATTAAGGACTAAAGTGTCAAAATGTGAAAATGTGAGGGCTAATTTGTAAAACACCCTAAATATATTTTTTGGATTGATTTGAATGAATGTGAGCTGAATAAGTTAAATTTGAATGTGTTTAGATCAACAACCAAAGAAAACGGAATTAGATCAGGGAAAGTCGAAAGTCGTTGAATAGTCGACTCTGTTCATTCAAATACGTACAAGGTAAGTCAATATACAAATAAATGTGTTTTGAATTGAATTACTATCAATTATATGCTATTAAACTATGATGAATGATTATATGAGTTGAGAAATATGAGACATCCAAGAAAGTATCAACAAAGTTCCAACGTCCGATTAGTCCCGTATGAACCTTAGGAATAGTTAGGATACATATGCCATGACATAGGATTCGATATGTGTTCTTGTGTAAGACCACGTCTGGGACATTGGCATCGACTTATGATTTACGTGTAAGACCATACCTGGGACATTGGCATCGTATTTGATTTCATGTAAGACCCTGTCTGGGATAGTGACATCGATATTTGATTACATGTAAGACCATGCCTGGGATGTTGGCATTGTACGAGCTTTCTGAGCTATCCGCATATCCTTATGATTCCGAACGGTTCAACGGGCATTCCGAGAAACGAATGATTATATGATATGTGTATCCTATTCAAGTATGTTCGAAATGTATACTATGTTTGAGAATAAAAGGTAAGTATATGTACAAGTGATGATATGTATTATAAGTATGAGAAAATATGCTATATGTATAAATGAATTGGGAATATGTGAAATGTCTATGAAATATGTGGCTTGAGATAGTATTTGGCCATGGAGTATATGTAATTTGATGATGTTTTCATGTTTTGAATGATAAGTATATTTGTATATGGCTTACTAAGCTTTTGAAAGCTTACTTTGTGTGTTTTTCAACTATTTTATAGATATCGAAGCTATCGAGAACTCAAGGATCGTCGAGGATCATCACCACATTATCGAACCTTATTTTGGCACCTTTTGTTATTGTGAATGTAGAAGTATTAGGATATGTTTTGTAATGTATAAACCATGCCATGTGATATGGTTAGTTTGTGTTAGAACTTATGGTTTGATTATGATATATGATATGTGATGCAAATGTGCCATTATGATGTGTATTTGGTTGGCCAAAAGAAATGGTCAATTTGGTAAGTTTTGGTATGTGCATATTTTAGAATTGGGTAAGAATTTGGTATGAGAATGAATAGAATGTACCAAGGTTATAAACCATATGTTTTGGTATGTTTTTGGATTATGGAATGACATGAATTGGTATGTATTATGATGGTTGATAATGAAATGACATGAATGTTGAATTTTTTATTATGAAATGGTTGAAATTTGATATGCAATTGGTGCCTATTTGATGATTGTAGGGAGGACCCTTAATGGATGGCAAATTGGCCTTGTAAATGGCCTATTTTTGCTCACACAGGTAGGGACACGGACGTGTGTCTCAGCCGTGTTACTCAATGGCCATTTCGAAATGAGCCTGGGCAGACTACATGGTCGCCCACACGGACGTGTGCTAGGCCGTGTGGCCGAGTCAGTTTTAAGCATGGGCTAGACACACGGGCGTATGACTGGCCGTGTGACCCAAGTCGGTAGCCTCCCTAATTTTCACATGGCCAAGCACACGGGCGTGTCTTGTGGCCGTGTGGACAAGTCAGGATGTATGCCCTATTTTGACACGGCCTAGACACACAAGCGTGTCTAAAGCCGTGTGAGGCACACAACCTGCTCATACAGACGTGTGACTTGTACAACTTTGACAAATGTTTAAGTTTTGAAAGATTTTGTATGAGCTCGGTTTAGTCCCGACACTTTTCTAATGCATGCTTAAGGTCTCGATGACTTGTATAAGGGACTCTATGGTAATGTTTGACTATGATTGTGAATGACGTATATGAATTGTTCATAAAATGTTTCGAATTGTCTAGTAATGCCTTTAGCCCTAGTTCGGTGACGGATAAGGGTTAGGGGTGTTACAAAATAATTTCAATTTTTCGGTCCCCCTACATAAGATGAACAATGTCCTCATGTTAAAAGTGAATAGATACTATACACCATGTAGGATTCTATAAAAAAGGTGAGTCAATTTGACTGCTTAAGTACCAAGCTCTCTCTAAATCCAATCCTAGACATGTATATATCTATTGTCACACTTTGTACTTTGCAACTTGTTCATTTTTATTTATGATTTCCACCTCTTGTTTTATCATGTGATAAAAAAATCCTAATAGAACCTAATCCTAAAACATTAAATAACCTAATAATGAAAATAAAATAAAGTTAATATCCCCTATTTTTTATTTATTTGCAGATCCCTTAGAATCCGACTCATCTTTTGCTCCATCATCATTGTTTTTGCATGAATCACTTCACTCCCTCTTCGATAGTGGACTCCAAATATGAAATTTGGAAACTCAGGCACAAAAAAAAATGGGTCAATGTATATTTTTGTAAGAGCGCTTCGATAGTGTACTTACCAAGGTTGTTTCTAGGAAAGCTTTTGATAAAGTTTTAGCAAGTTAGGCATGTGTGATATCCATACACCAACTTAAGGGGGAGTGATAGAAATCAATGAGTTGATTGAGACAAATTTGATAAGATTTTATTTCTTTCTTTCTTTAGGATTGAGTCAATCCTTGATTATAGGGATTCTTCAACTCTTTCCCTATAAAGCTTCATGTTTTGTATGTTATATATACTATAACTCTTCTATTGTTGGAGATATACAAAAATTCTTTCATAATAGTGTTAATTTAGGTGAAAGAGGGGAAATTTTAAGAGAAAACGAAAGAGGAAAAAATGAAAGATGTTGAAAAACAAAAGAGAAATAGATGGAAAATGTTAAAGATGAAGGTGAAAAATAGATGCAAAGAAAACGAAAGAGAAAGATGTTGGAAAATGGTGAAGATGATGGTGAAAAAATAAATTTAAAGGCAAAAAAAATTTTAAAAAAAACTCCAAGAGTCGGGTAAAAAAAAAAGAAACATAGGTCAAAGGGGGTGTTGGGATTGCAACATGTGGCGGCGCACGAGTGGTCAGTGCTGCCATGTTAGCAAAATGTTAACGACGTTAGGTTCAGGTACCAAACTAGTAGATAGAAAAAAAGTTCAGGTACCAATCTGAGACAAAAAAAATCATAGTACCAATCTAGGAGAATTGAACAAATTCAGGTACTAATTTTATATTTAACACATTCTTTAATTTATTGCATAACAACTTAGCCCGTAAAATTACATAATTGGAATTCAAATAAATCTTAGTAGAATGATAACGTGGAAAAAATATTTATTTTAAAATAATAATTAGTATAGTTTTAGTAAGGATGAAAATAGAAAAAAAAAAGTTGTTACAAAATTAAAATTTCATTAATTTTGCATCCATAAAATTAGATTTGTGAAATATTTTAATAAATGTGGATTTAATTAAAATTAATATGTATATATTTGTAAATTTAATTAAATTTTGGTAAAAATAGTAAGGCAATATAAAGTGAGGTACTTTAATTATGAAGATTTAGATGAGCATTTATAAAATATTTTGGATTATTAAAGCTTGCAAATTAGAAATGTAATTTGTATAAGTCTGATTTAAGTTTTCCTTCTTCTTGAGAGAAATATCAGGAAGCCAAATAGTATAAATATGTGAACAAAATTTCAACTTAATGATGATCAATTGCATATGTGTCCACGTATAATTGGTGATATATGATTAATTTTTAACTATTTAAGAACTGAAAGTTTGCAAGGAGACTAAAACCTCTCCACTATTACTGGAAAATCAATTAAAATTCCTATACCAAATATTAAAATTTTTATTGGAAATACAATTTTATAATAAAGTATTTTGTAAAAATTCCTTAAAAACTTGTAAAATTATTAGTTAAAATTCTAAAAATTATAATGTCAAGAATTAATTTTATAATTTGTATGATTTTTTTACAATTTTTATGATTTTTATAAAATAGATTTTGAAATAGAAAATTATAAAATCATAAAATTATTAAAATATTCGCAAAATCATAAAATCATAAGATTGAATTAGTAGAATATGAGAAAGTATGTGATGTTTTCATGAGGGGAAGTAAATACCTGTTGCAATCTTTTTCTCTTAATTGAGGTTTTGTCCCATTGAATTTTCCTGATAAGGTTTTTAATGAGGCAGCATATTATGCATATTATAGATTGTGTACTTTTTTTCCTTCATTAGGTTTTTATCCCACAGAGTTTTTCCTAATAAGAATTTAACGAGGCACATTATCTACCAATGGACATCCAAGGGGGAGTGTTATGAATATCTTATTAAGTAGATGACCACCATGATCAAGATAAAATTGTGATGTACTTTAAATTCTAATAGTTATTAGAATTAGATCTCTACTTCTTTTATATTTCTTATGCCTATAAATAGAGATTCTGACTAAGCATTGTAGTCATCCCTTTGATTAATAAAGCATATTCTCTATTGCTTTCATATTTTCTTTGCTCTTTATTCTCCCCAACTTTCTTTATTTTATAATACGTTATCAACACGATGATTCTCTATTTTTTCAAAATCTTTCGAAGTCGCCCCACAAATCAAATTCCTTTTCACCTTAAACTTTCTCCCTTACAACTTCATCTTCAGTATGTTGAAACATTCAATCTCAGAATGGATTGTGGTTCTTATTCCCGATCTTTGATTTATAATTGTACAAGCATGGGTAAAGAATAGATCTGTCAAGGTGATGATGATGATGTTAAAAATCTTCGTATATTTTACTATATTTTTTATTATATCATATTTATTATAATTTGAGACTAATCATGACAACATTAATAGATAGATTCTAATTTAAAATCCACGTATGTTTACGATGGTGATTATGAAATAAAGAATCTATTGAGATGTTTATAATATTGTCCTAATAAATCTATTTCATGCCCCGAAGTGAATGTAAACATAAAGAAAATAAAAAACATATTCATGGACCACTAAAAGTGGGAAACATAGTAATAAATAAGAGAACAATGAGAGTTCTCAATATAACTCTTCAAAGGGTAAAGATAACTTATGTTATCAATGTGATATGAAATATTATTGGCCACATATGTGGTGTATGCCCAAATATTTTGTTTCTGTTAATATTCTTTGAGGAAGGATATAAATATGTAATAATGAATTCTATCATTACAAATAGAAAATATTTATCTTACTTGGTACTGAAACAAACAAATATTATTCCAATATTTGATAGTACAAAATTAGTTGAAAGCTCCAGAAAAGCTAATATATCAATATCTAAAAAGCACAAAATTTGTGATGGTTAATGCATTACTTCTAAAAGATATTTGTAATGGATCTCATATTGAAATTGTGAATGAGGAAAATATTACATTTCATATGAATAAAAAAGGGAATTGGGTTATTAATTTATATTTATTTTATAATCTTTGTGATATTCTTTTGTCATCATCCCTATTAAAGGGTTAAAAGCCAAATATTTGACAGTGAAAGATCTACTTGTGAGCAATAGGATATGATAATTCAATCTAAAGCTCATTATGGTTGGATGCAACTGAAGTTGCAAGTTTTTAAAAACTGAATATAACTCTACAGTATTCAAAATAAGTTCTCAATTAAAATTACATGAAAAAATATTACTGATGAGAACTTGTAAAAGGGAAACTTATGTATGAAAAGTAATTGGTTGTGTACTTTTTGTAAACCTAAAAAAAAAAAGATCCACTCTCAAAGTTTGTTATTAATAGATTTTTGGGCACTTGAAAATTTTGGCAAATTCCCTGAAGCAAATACTACATATAATTATTTGAAAATTATATTTATTGACTTGGTGGCATTATAGAATTCACATTAATTTAGACATTTCCAGTAGTAAATGTCACAATAGTACTTATATGTGGATACAAATTAAAAGGAATGATAATAAAATTATCAATTTGTTACAAGTTAGTACAATTGAAACATATGTTGAAGTAAACTAGAAGTTTACTAATACAAATGCATTTACTACTTAGCGCGACCAGTTAGACCATCCTGGATCATATATAATGCGAAAATTAATTGAGAATTCATATGGACATTCATTGACGAACCAAAATATTCTTTAATTTAAAGAATTCTCATTTGTTAATTGTTCTCAATGAAAATTGATTCTTAGAAACTCACTAGCTAAAGTTGAGATTTAATGTCTTACATTTCTGAAATGAATATGGGCCCATTCATCCACCATGTGGATGGTTTTGATATTATATGATTTTGGTATATGCATCTATAAAGTAATCACATGTGTTATCAACGCGCAACTTGTCGTTTACGAGATTGCTTGTTTAAATGATTAATTTCAGATTATGCAATTAAAACAATTCATCTTGCTAATTTCGGTGAGTTTACATCCCAAGTTTTCAATGATTATTGCATGTCAATTGGGATAAAAGTTGAACATCCTATAGCTCATGTTCACATACAAAATGATTTAACTGAGTTGTTTATCAAATGCCTCCAACAAATAGCTAAATCATTACTTGTGAGAGCAAAACTTTCTATTTCAGCATGAGACTGTATTGATTTACATGTTGTATGCATCAAGCCAATCAATTATAAATACTCTCCATTACAATTGATTTTGGTTAAGAGCCAACTATTTCCCATCTTACAATTTTTGTATGTGCAGTATAAGTTCCAACTGTTTCACCACAACGCACAAAGATGGGTCATAATAAGAGATTGGGAATGTATATTAATATGAGTCTCCTTATAATATTTTTGAGCTATTAATTCGATATTTAGTTATGACATGAGTTGTTTATTTTCCCAACATTAGGGGGAGAGAATAAAAAGTTGGATTAATAAAGTACTTGAAATGAATTATCAATGTCTAAGATTCTCGTACAAAGCAGCATAAACCAGAAGTTCAACAGATAATTCATTTTACAAATCAACTGCCAAATTCATTAAATCTCACATACTAACTCAAAATGCTTCAATATGAATTGATGTCCTAATAGGGCAAACTATTAGTGCAAAAGAAAGTAATTCATGCTTGAAGTGTGGAAGACCTATCGGTTCCAAAGATAAAAATCCTCGTAAAAAAAAGAAGCAAACATTCAAGATGGTCATATAGTGGATGTGAGGGTTCCTAAAGAGACCCATGACATAACTAATAATAAAACTCAAGAAGACATTCAGGTACCTAAAAGTGAAAATGGAAATGATGAAAATAAAGAAATCTCGATAAGTTATGTCAATACGAGAAAAAGATGGAACAGAAAAAAAAATGTAATTGTCGACAACAATTTTGCTTATAATGTTGCTATTGAAATAACAAAAGAAAATGACGATCCTGAGCCTAAATCTACTAAGGAATGTAAAAATAGAAAAGATTGGCCAAAATAGAAAGATGCAATTCAAGTAGAATTGAATTCACTTTCTAAACGTGAAGTTTCTATAGTCCAGACACCTAAAGGTGTAAAAGCAGGTAGGATATAAATAGGTATTTATGTGAAAATGAAATGAAATTGATGAAGTCATAAGATATAAAGCTCAACTTGTAACACAAGGAATTTTGCAAAGGCCCGACATTGATTATGAAAAGACATATTCTCCTGTGGTGGATGCAATCACGTTTAGATATCTTATTAGTTTGACAGTATGTGAAAAACTTGACATGCATCTAATGGATGTTTTTATAGCCTATTTTTATGGTACACTTGACAGTGAAATTTATATGAAAATCCGCGAAGGATTTAAAATCCCAGAAGGATATAGAGTTTCTTGAGAAAATTGCTCGATAAGATTAAATAAAAATTTATATAGATTAAAACAATCTGGACGTATGTGGTATAATCGTCTTAGTGAATACTTGTTAAAAGAAGATTACAAAAGCGATCCAATTTGTCCATGTGCCTTTATAAAAATGATTGGATCAAATTTTGTGATAATTATTGTTTATGTTGATAATCTAAATATTATTGAAATTCCTAAAGAGCTTCAAAATACAATAAATTGTTTAAAGAAAGAATTTGAGATGAAAGATCTTGGAAAAAAAGTTTTATCTTGGCTGAAAATCGAGTATTTAAAAGATGAAATTCATGTTCATTAATCAACCTATATGGAAAAGATATTAAAGAAATTTTACATGGAAAAACACACCCATTAAGTACTCCGATGGTTGCACGATCGTTAGATGTGAATAAAGATCAATTTCATCCTTGCGAGAATGATGAAGAGTTTCTTCGTCCTGAAGTACCATATCTAAGTGTCATAGGGGCATTGATGTATCTTGCAAATAACACAAGACCTGATATAGCTTTCACTGTAAACTTGTTAGCAAGATTTAGCTCTTCTCCAACATGTAGACATTGGAATGGAATTAAACATGTATTTAGATATTTCAAAAAGACCATTGATATAGGGTTATTTTATTCAATTGATTCAAAATCCCTATTAGTTGGTTATGATGACGCTAGATACTTATTAGATCCACATAAAGGTCAATTTCAAATAGGATATTTATTTACATGTGGGGGTACTGCCATATCATCACATTCAACAAAGCAAACATTACTTGCCACTTTTTCAATCATGCAGAAATAATTGCAATGCATGAGACAACTCGATAGTGTGTTTGACTAAGGTTATTGACCCAATAATATATTCAGAAGATATCTAATTTGTCTTTACAAGAAAAGATGTCAACTATCTTATATGAAGATAATGTAACGTGTATAGCTCAATTGAAGGGTGGTTACATCAAAGGTGATAGAACGAAACATATTTCACCAAAATTATTCTTCACCAATGATCTTGAGAAAAGAGATGATATAAATGTTTAACAAATTCGTTTTATTGATAATTTAGCATATATTTTTACTTCGTTTTAGTGATAATTTAGCATATATTTTTACTAAGGCATTGCAACATTTGAAAGACTACTATAGAAGATTGGAATGCGTCAACTCAAAGATGTAATGTAATGTTGCCATTAGGAGGAGTCTAAAACAAGTTTTACTTTTTTCCTTTAACAAATGTTTTGTCCCATTCGGTTTTTCTAGTAAAGTTTTTAATGAGGCAGCTTGTAATAAAAGATTGTATACTGTTTTTCCTTCATTAGGTTTTTATCCCAATAAGGTTTTAACGAGACACATTATCTACAAATGGACATTCAATGGGAGTGTTATGCATATCTTATTAAGTGGGTGCCCATCATGATCAAGATAAACTTTTGATCTACTTTAAATTCTAATAGTTATTAGAATTAGATTTCTACTTCTTTTATATTTCTTATGCCTATAAATAGAGACTTTAATGAAGTATTGTAGTCATCCTTTTGATTAATAAAGTACATTCTTTATTGCTTTCATATTTTCTTTGTTCTTTATTCTCTCATCTCTCTTTATTTTATAACATAAAAATCATTAATTAAAAATTCTAAAATTATAATGTCAAAAATTAATTTTATAATTTGTATGTTTTTTTACAATTTTTATGATTTTATAAAATTAGATTTTGAAATAGAAAATTATAAAATCATAAAATAATTAAAATAATTGCAAAATCTATGTATAAATTTTAAAATTTGGATAGACATATCTAATACTTTATTGTCTAAAATAGATTGAAGCATAACTTAATCCAGAATCGAATTATATATATATATATATATATATATATAAAAAAGGTAAGTAAAAATCATGGCAACATTCATTTATTCAGTTATAAAGTGAATTAATCTTCAAAATCAATTATACAATCCAATTGGAATTCTTTAATTGCAAAAAAACTATAACCTTAATCTAATAATAACTTTAGTCAAAATTTATTATAATAATAATAATAATAATAATAATAATAATAATAATAATAACCCTGCAGGTATATGAATTAATGATACAATATCCAAAGTTTTATTGAAAACAAATTGTAGTATCCAAATCCCCAAGGTTAAAATTGAATTGCACCAAAGTAATTTTGAATGTCCAAAGTAATTGTAGGAAACAAAAATTGCACAAATCAATTTTTATCAATCGACTAAATATATATATGCTTCAAGCATACAAGTAGAAGATCGACAAAATTAAAAATCAAAAATCAAAACTCTAGAATTTTAATATAAATTCAAAAGATTTAATCTTTCTATGATTGAAACATCAAATCTATAAAATATCAAGAATGAATTAATTTAAAAATAATATAAAATCAATTCAAATTCAATAAATCAATATGACGAGACTTAGATGTCGCTTGTTAGAACCATAAAGCTCTTGATACAAAATTGTTGAGGATTGACCCAATTAAGTAACAAACAAGTAAAAAATAGAGAAAGAAATTCAGAAATTGAGCACACAAATTTAACATGTAAAAACCCCTCCAAAGAAGATAAAAAACGATGGGTAAATATAATTTTACTATAATGAAAAAAGATCGAAGAGTGTAACACCCCTTACCCATATCCAATGTCGAAACAGGGTTTGAGGCATTACCGGACTTAAACCTTCACCAACATACAAAACCAGGTAACCAAATTTCGCCCAAAATTAAAACTTTTCAAACACATGCGTACCGTCCCTTATACAGGCCTTCGAGGCCTAAAATATACATCGGGGCGGTTCGGGACAAAACCAAGAACATTCAATAAACTTTGGGCAACTTAATAAAATCTCTTGCTTTAGTGAGTCACACGCTCGTGTGGGTGGGGCCGTGTGGTCACACATGCCCGTGTAGCTTGGGACACACCTATGTCCTCAGCCCGTGTAATTCTCTGTTTATGACGTCAGCATGCATTTAGGGGCACACGGCTTGGACATACGCATACGCCCGTGTCTTCATCCCATGTTTGAAACTGACTTGAAATTATATGTGCAAGAGATGCACGGCCATACCACACGCCCATAGGGGTGATCCATGTATCACACACGGCCTAGACACATGCCCGTGTGTCTACCTGTGTGGACCTTGTAGGGCTATTTTCCAAGCCTTTGGTCACCTTCTATCAACCAATCACACTTATAGGTTATCTTAATACATAATAAAGCCAGATTATACACTTACATGTAACCTTGATAAACCTCATTGCACGTAAACCTCATATCATCGATTTTATACATGCTAGGTTAATTCCCTTTTTTGTATTAAAGGTTTCCATGTCTCATTGACACATTTAAGATTGGCTCATTCTTACAACTCATTGCCAATGATAGTCAAGCCATCCCATGTAAACATAAACATGCATAGATTTGTAGGTCATAGCCTACTTCAAAATGAGCCAGTTTCCATGGCCATATATAAATAGATGTGTATATATTTACATGTCTTCATTATGGCTAATCAAATGACATATCTAACAAAATAAACCAAGAGCCCTATACATACCATTGAACAAAATAAAAGTGCCTATATACCAAAGCTGGACTAGTGGATAGTATGTTGACTCTCCAACCGTCTTCCAATCTTTACGAGTCCTCGAGCTCTGTAAGACAGGGAAAAGAGAGGGGTAAGCATTAACATGCTTAGTAAGCCTGAATAATTGGAAAGTAAACTTACCGATTAATTAGCATACAACCATATTAAGCAAATAAATCAACCAGGATGAAATAGTTTCCCTATCACATGCATTCAATCAATAAGTTAGTCACAATAATAATGTACCATGTAATTGGTCTTAGATGAGCTCATCATTCATCATTTCATTTATATACATCATATTAATCCCGTTGAGTTTGTATAAAATCTCGATGGATTATCCATTATCCGTCAAGTCATAAGAATGATCATTTCAAGTATGCACTCCCGCGAATCTCACATCTTACGGCGGGATTACCAGTCCAGGCTAAATCCCCCTCATCGTAAACTCATAAGGTGAGGTCGGCATTACCAGTCTAGGCTAAATCCCTTATAGCGACAAACACCTGTAATGAGTTCAAATCTAAATTACCAGTCCAGGCTAAATTCAGACCCTAATCGGATTACCCATCCGGGCTAAATCCACAATGTAGGCATACTCTTCGGGAGGCTCGATCACTCAAGGAACACACGTTCGGGCTAGATCCTTTTTATATTTGAGATCAACAGATTACCGTCTGGGCTAAATCCTTTCTGCAATGCATGCAGGATCTCAAGTCATGTAAGCCATGGTTTATCCATCAGATTTCCTTTAAAACCTCAACCGAGACATTTATCAACATGTCATTATAAAGGATATATTTCATAGATTTTCATGCCATCATCAAATGCAATCACCATACATTCATAAATCATGCAATTAAGCATACTATGAGTTTACTTTAAGTTATTCAAACTTACCTAGTACTCGTCTTGGTATCATGTTTCGGTTATTCCGAAACCTTTCATTTTCCTCGATCGACCTCCGAAATTTGTTTCTCGGGGTCTATAACAATAAAAATAAATCATTAACACATCAAAATTGTACTTTTTGAGCCTACATTTCAACTCGATCCAAATGACCGTTTTGCCCCTAACCTTTCACATTTTTACGTTTTAGTCCCTCGGCTCGTATAATGGGATGCATGTAATTTCTACATTACGCAAGCCTAGCCGAATGTTCTTTCCTCTTATGGCAGCCCACATTTTTCCATTATTTCACATTTCTACCTCACATTTTACACCTTTTGCAAAAAGGTCCTTTTTAGGGGTTTTTTCATGAAAATCACCTAGGAAAAGATGTTTAACACACATCCAACTTCCATATTCCTCCATAAACCACCAAAATACAATTAACTCATGCATGGGTACTTTTCTAAACATGAACCCTAGCATGAAATATGGGTAGAAATAGAGAGAGTAAGCTACCGAGATTTCAAAAATATGAAGAACATTAAAAACGGGGCTTGGGAGCACTTATTATTGAGCTTGAAAATGTTGAAAACCCTAGATATGGTGACTTGAGAATTTCAGCTGGACAAGGAAGAAGAATGACTTATTTTTGCATTTCTTTTCCCATTTTATTTCATTAAATTGCCAAATGACCAAAATGCCCTTAAATCCTTTCTTTAAAATTTCATCCATACAAGCCCATTTTTGTCCAAAAACTTAGAAATTGGGCAAATTGCTCCTCAAGACCTTTTTAATTAATATTATAAAGCAATTTCATACAAATTGCTTCTAAAATCCAAGTTTTGCAACTTATTCAATTTGGTCCCTAATGTCCAATTGGACACCTTACTCAAAGAATTCCTTCATGAAACTTTAACACATGCATATTCTCATATTCTAGACCTCATAATAATCATAAAATAAATATTTTGATGTTAAATTTGTGGTCACAAGACCATTGTTCTGACTAGGCCCTATTTTAGGATGTTACAAAAGAGTACAAAAGATAGAGATAAAAAACTAAACCCCAAAACCCGAAAATAAAAAACCTTAAAAAACGTAAACAAAAAATTCTCTAAAAGTGTTATGAGTTCTAATCTTTAATGGATGTCTTTTCTAAGGTTGTAAAAGAGTCTATTTATAGGCTAAAGTGGTAGGTCAAATAATAATAAAATGATCTAGACTAATTAGAGTTAAACTGAAACAAATAAACAGATTTTTACTGGGAGATTATCTTTTAAATTTTGACTGAAATAAGTATCTTTTAAATTTAACTAAAATAAGTAGCATACTCAACAAATCTCCACCTTAACTCTATTTCCACAACGCCATCTTTATCAGAGCCTGCCACTTGCCTATCTTGAACTATGCAAGGAATTAATTGAGTCGAATCTATCCTTAGAAACTAAAAGACTTCTAGCCTTCGACTTGTGCACTTCCAAATCAAAACTAACTCAGGTATGATTTTCACGAATACAGTACCCTAATTTTTCAAAACATGCATCCAAAAGAAAACATCTCTTCTATGAAATGGTTATACATTTTTCCCTCCTATGACCAAGTTGCCTTTGCTCCAAACGAGTTGACTTCGACTGCGTAATGGACGAGTGACGTCCAATTTCACCGGTCACTGTAGAACCTTTTAAAGTATAAAAGCTGTTAATCCTTTTACCTTTTAACAAAACGAAAGCCCTACGAGACACCTTAATGTCACTCAACTCGATGTTGATTCTGCAACCTTTTTGGTCTAAAATACTCAAGGAGATGAGATTCTTTCGTAAATCAAACATATACTTGACATCTGAGAGTGTCCTAATCATCTCATCATGCATCCTAATTTTAATAATATCAAAATCGATTACCTTACTGAATGAACCATTTCTCATGCGCTCAACTCCACCTTCAAGTGAACTATGTGTGGAGAACCATTCTCTCTTTGGACACATATGGAAAGAACATCCCGAATCTAAGATCCACTCGGACATAAGCTTGGAGCTTTCTCTAATTGATACTAACAAGAAATCATCACCCCCTTTGTCGGCAAAATTAGCACCAACTACATCTTTTTCGTTGCTTTCAATAGCCATTTTATTTTGTAGTTTATAACAATCTGCTTTGACGTGACCTAACTTTTTACAATAGTTACACATTTTGTCTTGCTTATTTGATGCTACCAAAACGGAAGCGTGCTTATTTTTCTTGCTATCCGAACCAAACTCATTTTCAAGTTTGTCTTTACTTAACAAATGACATTTCACATCCTTGAACAATAGTTTGTTTTTGCCATAAATCAAGGTTTCCCTGAGAAAACTTGTATGAAGGGGGTAAAGAGAACAATAATAGCATAATCTGATCTTCACCGTCAATCTTAACTTCAACATTATTTAAACCATTCAAAAGAGTAATAAATTGACTAATTTGATCTTTAAGAAGTTCGCCTTCGTTCATGCAAAACATGAATAGACATTTCAACACTAAATGGTTAGCTAGAGACTTAGTCGCATAAAGAGTTTCTAACCTTTTCCACAAGGCAGATGAGGTTTTCTCCATCAATATCTCCTGCAATACCTTATTTGCAAGGCACAACTAAATTGTAGGGCCTTTTCATTAAGCTCTTCCCATTCTGTCTGATCTAAATTCTCAGGCTTTTTCCCGATAATGACCTTTTTTAGGCCAGTCTGAACTAGAATTGCTATCATCCGAACTTGCCACATATTGAAATTTGTGAAGCCACAGATTGGAATTTGTGAAACCATCGAACTTCTTAATGTCAAACCTTGTTGCTGTCATCTCTGAACGGGACCTGTCCACGGGTAGGGCCTGCCTGCCTAAAAAGTGAGAGGGTTTGGGTAAAAATATAGGTCCGAAAATGGGCTTGGACAAAAAAAATAAGGCCCATTTAGAAAACAGGTTGGGCCTTGAATAAGGCTTTCTTGGCCTGAGCTTGGTTCGGCCTGCCCCAATATGAAAAAAAAAACCAATTTTTTTTTACTGTTTTTATTATTTTCTTGCTATTTTCTTCTTCTTTTTTCACTATTTTGCTACCATTTCACAATTATGTTACTACTATTTTGTTGTTATTATATGGATATTGTATACCTCTTGTTTTGTTGTTAATTTTGTTACTATTTTTCACATTTTCTTATTAAGTTACATTTATCTTAATGTTATTTAAGTATACATATTTTTTTAATTTATTTTCAATTTGTTGGGAAACATTTATTTTAATTTTTTAGTATTTTTTTGTATTATATTTTTTTATAAAAATTATATAAAAAATTAATATTAGCAGGTTGGGCTCGGGTTTTAGTATTTTTATCCGGGCTAAGCTTGGGAAAAATTTTAGGCCCATTTTTCATGTCGGACCGGGGCTGAGCCTAACAAAAAGGCCTAAACTTTTTGTTAGGCCTTGCCCAACCTATGGATACCTTTAGAACGATTTGATTTGCAGAAATCGAACAAGCTCCGATACCACTTGTTGGGGATCGACCCAATTAAGCAACAAACAAGTAAAAAATAGCAGAAGAAATTGAGAAATTGAATACACAAATTTAACGTAGAAAAAAATCCCTCCGAAGAGGATAAAAAACCACAAGTAAAGATAATTTTACTATAATGACAAAAGAACGAAGAGTACAAAAGATGAAGATAAAAAACTAAACTCTGAAACCCACAAAATTCTCCAAAAGTGTTATGAGTTCTAATATTTAATGAGTGTCTTTTCTAATGTTGTAAAAGAGCATATTTATAAGCTAAATTCGTAGATCAAAAAATAATAAAATAATTTATACTAATAAGAGTTTGACTAAAATAAATAAACAGAGCTTAACTGGGAGATTATCTTTCAAATTCAACTGAAATGCGTGGCATACTCAACAAAAACTTAATAAACTAAAATTTGTCATGTCAAGTCGTCACAAATATATAAAAAAGGTAACTCTTTCTCTTTTTTTTTAAGATGAAAATTAAATCATTTTTAATTTGAGTTAACATAACTATTCTTATTATATATATATATATGGTGTCCATGTTATCCAAACCCTCTTTTTTCTCTAGTAGATCACACAACTTAAAAAAGAAAATTTAATTCACGGCTAATCAATACACGTTTACTCATCACCAAGGGCAAAAGTTCAAATTTTATCTTGTTTTCTAAAAATATCCAATATGCAAGACTTCATTTTAGTTTTATAGGAAGTTAAGCTTTTTCTAATGATTAGGCGTAGAAAGTACCAATTAATAACTCAACACAACTAAAATCCTTCTTCTTTAATACCTAAATCCAATCAAGTTTAAACCTCTATTCTTACTTTTGAGTGTGATAATCTACCACCAATTAATATATATATATATATATATATATATACTAATGCCATGTTTAACGATATAACACAGAATCGTATTTGCATCTTAATATTTCAAATACATTTTAAGCCAAACTAAGTAACCTTGAGTGTGATAATCTACCACCAATTAATTGAGAAGTTAAATTCTAATAACATTGATTTGCGTCAAAGAAACCAAATGGCAGTATATATATTTGTTAAAGTAGTATATAATAGAACCATATTGAGCAGCAAATTCTAAAAAAACAAAACAAAAACCTAATTCCAATGATAAACCCATGGTTGAGAGGAGTCCACTAAATGAAAACAAAATTAAATCCAACCAAAAATCATATATGTGACAAATTTTTTTTCACTTTTGTGGTAAGGAGTAAACTAACAAATTTATAAAAATCCAACAAAAATAAAAACACTACCAAACTAAAATCTTTTAAAACTGCAAAATCAAAAATAAAAAAAAGGAAGAAATAATTTAAAAAATCAAATAGACGATTCAATATTTGGTCTGTACACTACAATAAAATAGCCCTAATACGATATTTTCTTAAGTATCAAAATAGATTTAACGACATACGCTTTAATTAACTTATTATATAAAGGTCAAGATATAAATAAGTAAGACAATGGTTAAATAAAAGTCAACTTTGTCCGAGACTAAGTCGACTTTTGTTATACATTTTTCAACTATATAAAAATGTTACAATAACTCTTTTTAGATTATACCATCTCTTTTTTAATTGTTTAAAGTTGTACGTTTAAGTAACTTTTTTAGGTTGACAAAATCTAATCTGACTTTGGGCCAGTTCTGCATTATTTTTCAAAAGCACTTCTGGCTTCAAAAGTACTTCTGGAAGAAAAGCTGTGTAGAACAAACTGCTTTGGTGAAATTTTAAATTTTCGTAAGATTTTTGAAAGCAATCTGAAAAGGAGAAGTTAAAATTTTTAGCTTTTCCTCTCCCAAAAGTACTTTTAGTGCTTAATTACTTTTTTACCCCTCAAATTACAGAGTACTTCTCCTTTTTTTTCTTGGTACTTAATTACAAATGTATTAAAATCATTAATTAAAAATAAAAATATTTTTAAAATACTAATTACAAATATTTAATAGTTATATTTAAATATTTAAAATATAATTTATATATTCTAATTAAATTTTATAAATAATTAATATTTATTGCTTAAAATATTTAAAATTTATATTTTATATATTAAAATATTAACAAGAAATTATAATATATTTTTATATTCTTATTAAAATATAATAATATTAACTAATTTAAATATTATTTAAATGTATATTTGTTACTCGATAATAATATGTTTAAAATGGATATTTTATTTCTTAAAAGATCTTTTTAACAAGAATACTAAACACTCAAATTTCAAAATACTTTTCTAAAACTATTTTTAAAAATACTTTTCAAAACTAGCCCAGCAAAGTTGGAAAATATTAAGCTTTTCCCTCTAAAGAACACAAAACTTTAGTTCTTTCTCTCCTTTATTCTGTACACAGATTTCCCTTTCTTTCGCTGCATCTATCCATTTCTTTTACAAGCAAACAAAACATCAAGTCACTTGTGGCTGCTACCATTTCCCTAACCATTTGCATCACCACCCTCCAATTGAGCTTCACTACCACATCCCCCAGCTCCTAAACCTACCAAGCTAAGCTTCACGCGGCCCTGAGGAAGCTGGTCTGGAAACGGTAAATCCCAAAATCAAATCCCTAAAATTACCCCCGTTCGACCATGTATATATTGCGTACTGTATTTATTGTGAGTTGGAATTTAAACCTAGGTCATTGTTTTTTCATTCTCCAACAAATCTAGGGGGAAGATTTATCTATTTATTTGTTCTTTTATAGATTGTCTGTAAATAGAAACAACGTCATTTTCTTTTGGCTTCCAAGTTTTAAAGGAGGATATCCAAAACTCACCCACCACTAGAAATGGTAGTGGATGCAAAACCTTCAATTTTCCTTACCAATAGAACATATCAGATTCTATTTGCTTTCTCACTTACCATTAATGATATTTTCTTTTTCCCTTCTTGAGATTTTTAAGATATCTATTTAATTAATTCAAGGACAAAACCGCATAAACATGTGACAATGTGCATCATTTTTATTTCATCTATTTTCCCATGCCCTGTAATGTCATATATGTTCATTGTCTTCTTCTTACTATATTGTCTTTTTGTCATGGTTATGCAATTATAATGGATAGATTATGCCTGCTTTTCCTTCATTTCTTGTTTCACCTTTTATAGCCTATAAATTTATGAGAAATGACAATTGTGTTGTTTTTATAGCCTATAATGGATAGATTCGTTCGAACGGTCTCCCCTATATATATATATATATATATATACATACTTTATTTCTTTTTCCTAGGAAAATGGCTGGCAAAGCTTGAACATTAAGAGGTGTAGGAATTGAGGTAAATGTTGTTGCTTTCAGCTTCTTAGTTGATTTTGTGAAGCGAGTACTTGATTATTTTTTTCTGGGGATTTTTTTACAACTTAGAAGTAGGGAGAAGTTAGTACTAAATCTTCGATTGCTTGCATCAATGCCGGTGACTATCTAGTAAATGTTGTAGCTTTAAGTTTTATACTTGACCTTTTTGCCTTGTGGATCAATTAGATGTATGGAATGCAAAATGTAAATATATGATCTATGGATATATTAGATCCATGATCACACTTGAGAAAAAGATAAATACTTAGCTTTCTGTACAACTCAGATCATAATTCTTCAACTGATCCAGTAAAATAACACTTAGGTGTCGATCTGGGCAAACCTTGTCTTTCCATGATGATATACTTGAACTTTTCTCAGTTGCTTCTAGTTCTTTTTTTCTTTCTTTTATTAGTCTTTGCCTTAATATGCTTGTCCATGTCTATTTTCCATCTTCTATATTTTCTTAATCTTTTATACGCATTCTTCTTCCATAGGATCTTGATAAGTTCAAAACCATTCTTTAAAACTTTTGATTTCAAAAAAGTTTTTTGATAAGTTCGGATGATGATGAATGAGGCCTGCTGCATATTAGTTGATTGAGCATATGACATGCCAACAATTAACTAATTTTCTAAAATTTTAAAAGTAAAAGAAATGATAAATTTTAAAATAAAATTTATTAAAATTATTTAAAAGTTTTAGTATTTTTAATTTTAAAAAAGTTAATTAATTGTTAACGTGACCTTCATATGGCAATCCACGTGTATGCCATATTAGTAAAGTTAAAAATTGTTAACTTTTCTATTTATTTTAGTATGATTTGACAAATAATGTAAGTTTAAGAATTAAATAGAGGGCTAAAATGACTTTTTTTTATAAAGTTTAGATGACTAAAAAGTCATTATATCTACATACTTTTATTAGGGGTAAGCGTTCGATCGAATTGAGTGAAAAAAAATTTCAAGTTAATTGAGTTAACGAGTCCTATTTTATCATCTTAACTAGATTTGAAATTTTTTTTGAATCGAGTAAAACGAAATTCGAGTTGAATCGAATCGAGTGAAATTATTTGAATTAAATTAAAAAATTAAACATGTTAAATTAAAATCTTGTTACAAAGATATTTAATTTTTGTCGAACACATAAATTTGAAATCATATATATATTTGAAAATTTTTCAAAGCAAAATAATAATAATAAAAGATATTTTAGTCGATAAACTTGAATATTTTATTAACTTATTTAGGTGTCAAAATTATTATTTTAGAAAAAAATTAAAATTAAAATTTTGTTTTACACTCTTTAGAATTTTTTAACAATTTTATAATTTTTTCAAAATATATAAATTTGGAAATTTTATGAATATTTTGAATTTTAAAATTTATTTTGAATTTATTTTATGTGATTTTTGTTGAAAGAGAGATAAATTAGTTCATTTTCAAAATTGATAAGAACCAAAAGAGTATTTACGTCAATTTATTATTCAAATTAATCGAATTGTAAAATTTAACTCAATTTGAATTCAAAATTCCAATTATATATTATTCGGTTAGTGTAGCACCTTAAACCTGGCTTAGACTAGAGGTGCTCATGGGTCGGGCCGGGTTGGGTTTGGGTCAGGCTCAACTAAAAATTTAGGCCCATTCATTGTGCTCGAGCCGAGCTTGCCGGCCTAAAAATGGTACTAAAATTTTGCCCAAGTTTGGCCTAAATAAAAATGCTAAAATCTGAGCTCTACCGCCCATATTAAATTTTTATATTATTTTATATAATTTTAAATATATATAATACATTAAAAATACTAAAAATCAAAATAAATATTTTTAACAAATTGAAAATAAATTTTAAAAATATGTAGACTTAAATAGCACTAAGATAGATGCAACTTAACAAGCAAATACCTCTAAAATAATAACAAAATTAACAAATGCCTTTAAAATAATAACAAAATTAATAATAAAATAAGTTTTATATAATATCCAAACAATAACAACAAAATAGTAGCAATATAATAGTAATATGATAGCAAAATAGGGAGAAAACAACATTAAAAAAATAGCAGATTTTTTTTGTCATTTAGTGAATTCGGGCCGGGCTTGGGCCAAAAATATCATACCCGAGGCCTGGCTTGTTTTTTAAACGGGCTTTATTTTTTTGTCCAAGCCCGTTTTTCGAGCCTATATTTTTGTCCAAACCCACTCGCATTTCGGGAGGGCCTTTGGGCCGGGCCGGGTAGCTTGACCCATGAGCAGGTTTAGCCTAGACGTCCAGTCCAAGTTTAAAGAGTTATGTTAACGATACTCAAATACCACACATATAACACAATAATACTAAACCGTACGTCGCATAATATTCATCACAAAGATTAGTTAAGTATATAATTATCCAAAAGTCATACTATCATAGTTTACCGAAATTTCTAAAGTAGTATTTAAATGAAAAATAAAAGCTTAACTGGTGCTAACCCTTTCAAGACTGAGAACCACTTGAAATCCAACCAACAATAAAGTGAGTCGTGAACTCAGTGCATAAAGAAGTTTGTTCACATAAACATATTTACCAAACTGTTCACATAAACACATTTACCAAACAGTGTCTGTATTCAAAGATTTGATTTGATAACAGAAACATTTCTAGTTCAAATCTAAGACAGATAAATTTTAGATGCAGAAACAATTTCAGTTTCATATACAGAACAGATCAGATCCAGATGCAGATATTCCTAACCCCATTCGTTACACACTATCTTCGGCCATCCCAACACACCGTTAAAGGCGTTCAATGCCCAACCAACCCTACACAGCATAGAGTGTCTGTCTGACACGTTTACAGGAACGCAACTTAGCTGCTAAATCGTAATGCGACGAAGCGCTGGGATTAGAATTATACATAATTTAGAACAGATTACTTCATTCTTTACATTATCCCAACCCATGCATGTGCAGAGAACCAATATCCACAATATGTATTCAGTTATTCTAAATTGTTCTACAAGTAAATAGCACAGTTCAATATTAGACTATCACAGTGCACATATAGGTATAGAGTTCATGCATATGTCACAGGGTATCAGATAATTCTCATTCAGTCAAATTCAAACCATTCATATCATGGGGACGTCAATATCAGTCTTAAGTAATATTTACGGCCACAAAAACAGTTTCGGGCCCTTTTATATACGCCACGTGACCTGGACACACGCCGTGTCCTTGTCAGTGTGGTTTACATGGCCTAGACACATGTCTATGTCCTTGCACGTGTGGTTTTAAAGCATAAATCAGAGAGTTACACGGCCTGGACACATAGCCATGTCCTTGCTTGTGTGACTTACAAGGCTTGGGCACACACCCATGTACTCGCTCGTATTGTCGTAAGTCACAATCAGTGAGTTACACTGTCTAGACACATGCCCGTGTCCTTTGCCCGTGTGAACCCTACACTAATATTGTCACACACGGCCTGGACATACGTCCATGTGTCTTGCTCGTGTGGCTCCAATTTGATGAATAGTGAGTTACATGGCCACCCGCACAGCCGTGTAGCGTCGATAGCCACCAATTCCGGTGACCGAAACTTGCAAATTAAGGTTTTCGGTACTCGCCTGAAGAGATTTCGAAGTAGCAACAATGCAAAAGATCCTCAAAGACTAAAACAATCATTCAATTACACAATTTAGCCATTTAATCAACAGAATTTCCCGATTACGCACATAATGCCTGTGTCAAGAGTTTCGACACGAAACCTTCAACGGACCCAAACTTACTGAAATTTCAGCGACAATCACGAAAATTGTCGTGTTGTTATTCCTTATTGCCAATATTCTCGCCTATTAGGGAAACAAACGATCGTTTATCAAAGATTCTCGCAACTCACAAAATACCCAATTCAAAGCAAGTTACGAAAATGAAAGAAAACTGTGGAAACACTCACATTGATAGTTACTTGGTCGATAGCCTTCTGACCAACAACTAACAACAAATTTCAGTTAATCTCGTATCCCTCACGACTATGATTAGCAAAAATAAAAGAAACGAAAAAGAACAGAATTGATGAAGAAAAAAAGGGAATAAAAACTAAAGAAGAAAAGAACTAACGTTAATTAGATTTCTAACTTCCTAGCAGACATCTAGCATTGGACAAAAAAAAATCCTTTCGTCCTTTCCGAAACTCGAACTATGTAATGCATTATTAAGAGTTACTTTTAAAATAACAAAAGTTTCAACGACACAACTCGAACTCTAAACCTTAAACACAAAAATAAAGCACAGAACCAATGATATTAAAATTTAATTAATGTAAATTCTCACAATTAAATTCTTAAAATTCTGAGCGTTAGAGTTATGCACTCTAACTTTTACAAAGAGGCAGTTAGATCAAGCTTTGATTTTTGTGCTTTTTTTTATGACTTTGATTTATAATGAGACACTGAGATGGAAACAAAAATTGTCGCGTTCTTTTGATAAATGAAGATGTTGGTGTTATGAACAATTAATCCAGATGAAGTAGCAAGGTCAACAGAAGCTTGAGCAACAAGGCTCGAGACTTGTAGAGCAAATAACAGAATTTGCTTAAGAACAGAAAAGAAAAACAAGAAAAATGAGAGTATTTTAAATGAAAAGCTGATATTTTCATTAAGAATGAATAATGGCATAATGCCAATACATAAAACCAAGCATTCAGCTTGTCAAAATCAGTATATGGTCACCTAAACAACACCTACTACTACTAATACATTGAAACTTGGTAAACCAAGCTTGCACACATGAACAAAGCTGAGTTAACAACTCAATCACTATCAAATTACATCAAACATCAAATTAACATAGTTCAACATAAACTAAATTACATTACATCAAACTAAGGTTACAAAATGAACAAAAATAAATAGCTGCACTTGCTTCAGCAGCTCCTGCATGGCTCAGACTTTTTGGCCTACTTCTTGGCTGCTCCTAGTGCTACATGCTGACCAACCTTCAATACTCCTCCTTGGTTAGCATGTTGCAAACTCCTATTTCACTTATTAAATGTAAGAATCTTGACGCACTAAGGGCTTTTGTCAAAATGTCAGCCAGTTGCTCTTCAGAACTGCAATGAACCAGTTTCACTTCCTGTGCTTGTTCCATTCCTCTTACAACATGAAGCTTAATGTTGAAGTGCTTTGTCCTTCCATGGAAAAAGGGGTTCTTTGCAATTGCAACAACAGATTGGTTGTCACACATTATCTCTGTTACTTCCCTTTGGTGAAGATTCAGATTGGCCAAGATCTTCCTTAGCCAAATGGCTTGGTTGACAGCTGCTGCAGCTGCAACATATTCTGCCTCAGCAGTTGACTGAGCAACAACATTTTGCTTCTTCGAACTCCAGCAAAAAATAGTTGCACCAAGGGTGAAAACATACCTTGAGGTGCTTTTCATATCATCCTTCGAACCAGCCCAGTCACTGTCAACATAACCAACTAATTTTAAGCTTTTAGCTTTGCTATACAGCATTCCATAGCTCAGGGTACCTTTGATGTACCTAAGCACTCTTTTGGCAGCTTGAAAGTGCTTCTCATTGCAGCAATGCATGAATCTTGAGAGCAAACTTAGAGTAAACATAATGCCTGGCCTAGTGGCAGTCAAATATAGCAAGCAACCTACCAAACTTCTGTAGACTGACTCACAGACCTGTTTAAAGTCTCCTTGGCTCGATAGTTTTTCTCCAATGGTAGTTGGAGTACTTGTAGCCTTGCAATTCTGTATTGAGAACTTTTTTAAAATCTTCATGGCAAACGCCTTTTGACTTAGAAAGATTCATTCCTGAGTTTGAGTTACTTCCATGCCCAGGAAGTAGGACATTTGTCCAAATCAGACATTTCAAACATATGTTGCATTTTGGCTTTGAAATCAACCAACATTTCTTTGTCTCCTCCTGTCACTAGTAGGTGATAAATATACAAGGACATATGAGTTGAGTCTGTACTCCTTCCTTTTTAACATACAATGTTGGTTCACTAATGCTCCTTTCAAATCCCAAACTGACCAAGTAGCTACCGATTATGCTATACCAGGCCCTTGGTGCCTATTTCAGGCCATATAAGGCCTTTTTTAGTCTGTACACCATGTCTTCTTTACCAACCACTTTGAAACCTTGAGGTTGCTTTATAAAAATCTCTTCTTCAAGGAAACCATTAAGAAAAGCAGACTTCACATCAAGTTGATGGATTTCCCATTGTATTTGTGCTGCTAAGGCAATTAGCAGCCTGATGGTATCAAGCTTAGCAACTGGTACAAAGGTATCTAGATAGGCTATGCCATACTTTTGGCTAAACCCCTTTACAACTAGTCTTGCTTTCAACTTGTTCAAACTTCCATCAGCATTCTGTTTGG
Organism: Gossypium arboreum; assembly: GCF_025698485.1. Lineage (NCBI taxonomy): Eukaryota > Viridiplantae > Streptophyta > Magnoliopsida > Malvales > Malvaceae > Gossypium > Gossypium arboreum. The sequence goes on from NC_069071.1 coordinate 14,818,689, forward strand.
CTCTATAGACTCATTTTACCCCAATGATCTTCCTGCTGGCTAGTCTTTCAACTAATTCCCAAGTCTGATTCTTTTCAATCATTCTGATTTCATCAGTGTTTCCAGCCTTCTTGAGCTTCAGCCTCTTCAAAGCAGCTTGGTTCCACTATGGCTACTTGAGCTCTTTCATAAATCTCAGCCAATGGTCTAGTGCCCCTGACTTCCATTTAAGGACTATTTTGATCAGCCTCAGTTTGATTAGCCATAAGGTCTTTAGAAATTGCCTCTGGCTCATTCTTCTCCCAATTCCAACATGATTTTTCATCGAACACTACATCTCTACTCACAAACACCTTATTTATTGAAGGATCCAAGATCTTATAGCCCTTCTTGACTATACTGTAACCTACCAAAATACCAGGTTGTGCTTTCTTGGCCAATTTGTCCCTCTACACAATTGGGACATGTGCATAGCATATGCAACCAAAGACCTTCAGGTGAGCTAGTGATGGCTTAAACCCGAACCAGGCCTCAAATGGAGTTTTGTGAGCTAATGCCTTGGTTGGGAGCCTGTTTTGAATGTAAACAGCAGTGTTAACTGCCTCAGCCCATAAGGTTTTGGGCAAATTCTTCTCAAACATTAAGCATCTGGCCATATCCATCAAGCTCCTGTTCTTTCTTTCACTTACACCATTCTGTTGAGGTGTGTAAGTGTTAGTAGGCTGATGTTTAATGCCTTGTTCATCACAAAAGGCTTGAAACTGAGCTGAGGTGTACTCAGTTCCATTATCGAACCTTAGGGTCTTGAGTTTGCAGCCTTTTTCAGTCTCTGCAGCAGTCTTGAACTTCCAAAACACTGAGGCCACTTCTGATTTGTGCTTCAAGAAGTAAATCCAGCACAATCTCGAATGATTATCAAAAAAGCAGAATGAAATACCTGCTGCCATTCAAGGATTGAGTCCTCATGGGGCCGCACATATCAGTGTGTACAAGCTACAGCCTTTCTGAGGCTCTCCAAGCCTTATTTGAAGGAAATGGAAGTCTGCCCTGCTTCCCTGGTTGACATACTTCACAAACCTCCTCCTTTTCATCTGAGTTGATGAAGTTCTCAACTGGATCTTCTTTGGTTAGCTGATCCATCGATCTGTAGTTGGCATGATCAAGCCTTTGGTGCCAAAGCTTGGATTCATCTAGTGAGGCTGTGTAGGCAGTGTGTAGACCCTTATTCCAATCCATAACAAAACTTTTATCAGTCATTGCTACTGACATGAGCTTGAATCCAGTTGGATCATTGATTTGGCACTCATTGCCTTTGAACACTACAGTATAGCCTTTCTCAAGCAACTGAGCTATGCTGAGTAGACTTCTGTCAATCTCAGGCACCAACAACACATTTGAAACAAGTTTGTTGCCTGTGGGAGTGCTTATCAACACATCCCCTTTGCCTTCTGCCTTGATGAAGTGGCCATTACCAACTTTCACCTTTGTTTTGAAGCTTCTATCAATTGTTTTGAAGATTGAAATATCTGGTGTCATGTGATTTGTGCAGCCATTGTCTATAAGCCATCCCTTTGTGGCCTTCTCCTTAGCATCTGGTGTCATTTGATTTGTGCAGCCACTGTCTATAAACCATCCCTTTGTGGTTTTCTCCTTAGCAGCTGAGCATGAAACTGCAAAAACTTGCTCTTCATGGTCACTGCCCTCTTCTGCTACTCGAGCTTCAGCCTTTGGCTGTTGTGGCTGACCCTGCCTTGGTTTGCCTTTGTTTTTGCAAACCTTTTCAACATGGCCCATATTGGCACTGCACATTTGGTCTAAACCAACAATTTGCTTCTGGATGACCATGTCTTTTGCAATGCCTGCAAGGTTGGTCCCTTCTTCTTGGAGCATCTGACTTAGGCTTGTCTCTCAAAGTCATTTTTCCTTTATAGGCAAAGCTACTCGAGCTAGATTTGGTTTTGGCTTGGAAGGCACCTTTTTGGTGCTCCTCCAATCTGCTAGCTCTTCTTTGCTCTTGTGCATAGAGGGCATTGATCAGCTCTGTCAATGAGATGCTGGTCAGGTCCTTTGAGTCTTTGAGGGAAGATATTTTTGCCTCATACCTTTCAGGTAGGGTTGAGATCATTTTCTCCACTATCCTTACTTCACTAAACTGCTCTCCAAGGAGCCTTATGCTGTTTACCACAACCATGATTCTATCAGAGTATTGCTTGACAGTTTCTTCCTCCATCTTCAAATTCTCGAAATCCCTTCTCAAATTCAGTAGCTGTTGCTGCCTTGTCCTCTCTATCCCTTGGAACTCCTCCTTCAATTTATTCCAGGCCTGCTTTGGTGTCTCACAGGCCATGATCCTTGTGAAGATCACATCTAATACACAATTCTGAATGCAAGACATGGCTTTGTGCCTCTTGGTCCTTTCATCAGCATGCTGCCTGATCTGAGCCACTGTTGGGTTGACTCTAAGTGGTACTAATTCAACATCTAAGTTGACCACCTCCCATAGGTCTAATGCCTGCAGGTAGGTCTTCATTTTGACCACCCATATGTGATAGCCCTCTCCATTGAAGATTGGTGGTGCAGCTGGTGAGAAACCTGATGAAGCCATCGATCTTGAAGTTAGAAAGAAACAAGTCCACTAAGATTATAGCTCTAGATACCAATTTTTGGTGTTATGAACAATTAATCCGGATGAAGTAGCAAGGTCAAAAGAAGCTTGAGCAGCAAGGCTCGAGGCTTGTAGAGCAAACAACAGAATTTGCTTAAGAACAGAAAAGAAAAACAAGAAAAATGTGAGTATTTTGAATGAAAAGCTGATATTTTCATTAAGAATGAATAATGGCATAATGCCAATACATAAAACCAAGCATTCAGCTTGTCAAAATCAGTATATGGTCACCTAAACAATACCTACTACCACTAATACATTGAAACTTGGTAAACCAAGCTTGCACACATGAACAAAGCTGAGTTAACAGCTCAATCACTATCAAATTACATCAAACATCAAACTAACATAGTTCAAAATGAACTAAATTACATTACATCAAACTAAGGTTACAAAATGAACAAAAATAAACAGCTGCACTTGCTTCAGCAGCTCCTGCATGGCTCAGCCTTTTTGGCCTGCTGCTTGGCTGCTCCTAGTGCTACATGCTGACCAACCTTCAACAGGAGAATAGATAGGTTTTTCTTTCTTTCTTTCTTTTCTTATTTTGTGGTCTATATCGATAGGCTCGTCGTTTCTGTTTTCAGTTTGCTGTTATTCACAAAATTTCATGTTTTCTAATTTGATTTGACCATGTTATTGTTGATGTAAAGATTGTTAAATTAAGTCTGGTAAGAGAAATCAAATTCTTCTTAAAGAAATTATGATTGTTCGAAGTAGAAATTGTGGATGTAAGGATTATTAAATTAAGTCTGCTATAATGTATTATTAAATTAAGTCTGCTATAATGTATTATTAAATTAAGTCTGCTATAAAGTATTATCTGTTGAACCTAGCAAGGGTGTGCTATCTGTGATTTTGCAGAGGGTTCGAATAGATTCCCAATGAATTTTCATCGACCATGGCATTGTAGATGTAATAATTGAGGTAAACAATCTATCTATTTTGTGTTTTCAGAAGACAGATATGGATGGTATTCGTCACTTTTCCGTTAACGCAACCGATCTGCTTGAATCCGGTTAATGCATTGACTTTGAAGCAATAGCATTATTGCGATCTCATTTAATACATTTCTACTAGATACCTGTTTATTTATATGAAAGCGTCTGTATATGCTATATACCGACAACCATATTTTTACCAATCTCTCTCTCTCTCTCTCTTAATCTCCTTTGTTAAGCTGCTTCCAATCATGACTACAACAAACTCTCATGTTATAACATGCAAAGGTAACTCTCTCTTGTTTTGTATTGCGTGTTTATGGCCCTTGGATTTTCAAAACCACCCAGAAATTGGTCGGAATTTTGATTGATTAGTTTGGATCTTTGAAATTTTAATGTGGCAGGCATTGTAAGTTGGGGAAAAGGGGAGCCATTGAAGGTCGAAGAGATACAAGTAGAACCACCAAAATCAAATGAAGTTCGAGTTAAAATGCTATATGCCAGTGTTTGTCGTACTGATTTATTGTTTGCCAATGGATTCCCAATCGTTAGTACTCTTCTTCTTTATTCACTTTGTTTTTGCTTTTGTTGGAGTAAAATGCACAATCATTCATAATTTTTTTAATATTATTGTTTAACTTGGTGGATATGCCATTGTTATTAATTAATATATATTTTTCAATCCTTTCAGCCTGCTTTTCCTCGAGTGATGGGTCATGAAGGTGTGGGGTAAGTTTTTCTACTTACATGTTATATATATGTATATATATGTATATTATATTATATTAATAATTGTTGCAGGGTGGTGGAGAGCATTGGAGAGGGAGTGACAGGACTAAGAGAAGGGGACCTTGTGATTCCGGCCTATATAGCGGAGTGTAAAACGTGTGAGACTTGTATGTCTGAAAAGACCAATTTATGCTTAAAATACCCATTAAGCTACAATGGGTTAATGCTGGATGGCAGTTCAAGGATGTCCATCAGAGGTCAAACTGCCTACCATGCATTTTCATGCTCAACATGGTGCCAATACCTGGTTATCAACGTCAACTTCCTTATCAAGATTGACCCAAAAACTCCACTTCCGGATGCTAGCTTCCTTTCATGTGGATTTTCAACCGGATATGGGGCTACATGGAAGGAAGCAATGGTTAAAAATGGCTCATCTGTTGCTGTTTTTGGCCTTGGAGCTGTTGGCTTGGGGGTACCTACCTTTTTTTTTCTTTTTTTTCATTTTAGTTATCTCGGGTTAATATTTGATGAATTAAATCAGGATGCATTGAATGCAGGCCATCAAGGGAGCCAAAAGTCATGGTGCTATTAAAGTAATTGGTATAGACAATAACCCAATGAAAGCAGCAAAGGGACGAGCATTTGGAATGACGGATTTTATAAATCCCGAGGAATCTGATAAATCAATTTCCGAATTGGTGAAGGATTTAACTGCTGGAATGGGCGTTGACTATAGCTTTGAATGTACTGGGGTTCCACCCCTCATCAATCAAGCCATTCAATCCACAAAATTGGTACTGACACATCACTATCATACACTATTTTATGTATGAAAAAGGAAACCTTTTTTTTTTTTTAACAAATTCCTCAAATATGATTTTTTTATTATAGATTAAAGGAATTTATTCTGTTCATATCCGGGATTATGATGGTTAGGGAACAGGAAAAATCATACAGATGGGAGTAGAAGAGCCAAATGTGAACATAAACATCATAGGGCTTCTCGTTGGAAGAACATTGAAGGGGTCAATTTTTGGAGGGCTGAAAGCTAAAACCGACCTTCCAATTATATATTCAAAATGTAAAAACAGGGTGAGTTGTGTATCATATCACTTAATTGACTAACAGCTGAAGAATCGATTCCATAAATGTTTTAATTTGTTGTTGTTTCTGAACAGGAAATCCAGCTTGATGAACTTTTGAGTCATGAGATTAAGCTGGAAGACGTAGACAAAGTTTTTGAGTTGTTGAAGCAACCAGATTGTGTCAAGATTTTGATCAAAATTTGATCCCTATTACTCATGTTTGCCACAAATAAAGCAATGCCATGCTTAAATTGCTGTTTTCTGTTCCTGTTTTTTACTAAACTTAAACTTGTTTGTATTGGCTTAAAAATCTTTATTTTTTGTTTCAGAAGCTTAAAGTCCTTTACAAAAACTACACGTAATTTTTCTTAATAAAAGAAACCTTAATTTCAAAATTTTAAAAATGGAAATCATATGTGCTGAAATCACCCATATTTATTGGTCATTTTTCTAAAAGATAATTAATTACATTAATCATATAAGCTAAATTATGAATCCAAATCAAACCTTAACCAGAACTTTAGTCCCCATTGGATAGTTTTGCCGGGGTTTCAACTTTTTATTAATTAAGGATAAATTATATCAACAGTCGCTCAACTTTAGGGTAACGGACAAAACAACCACTCAATTTTTGAAAAATAACAAAACAATCACCATCGATTATTTTCTATTACAGACGTAGCAGAGTTACCATTTTTTGTTACAGACATAACGGAATTGTCATTTTTCATCCCCTTATCACTACTCTCCTCCTATCCTTCTCCCTCTTCCCCACCATCCTTCCCCCTACTCTAATTCTCTCTCCTCTTCCCCTCTTCCCCACCATCCCTTCTCTTACTTTGATTCTTTCCCTCTCCTCCACCGTCCCTTTGCTAACTCTCTTCCTTACTCTGATTCTTTCCTTTTTATCCATTTTACCACATTGTGAATATGTTTGGAGCACACATTTTTAGTATAATCCTTTTTCATTTCTCGCCTTTTCGTTTTGTTGTTATTGTCATTAAGGATCAATAATCATACAAATCTCGGTGATCTCCTATTTTTCTTCAAATTTATGTTGTTCTGTCCCCAAACCACAAACCCAATTATGTCGAAATCATCAAATGGATACCACACATAGCTCAATAGATAAAAAGTAAATTTAGAGACACAAAGACAACTTACATGTTGAAAGAGCCTTGACATTTCACGTCCTTCAACAAACAAAAGCCAACACCCAAAGAAAAAAAGTCAATCTCAACACATACATATATCTATATATGTACTGAGAAATGGTTTTTTTTTTTAAAAATTACCATAAAGAAGGAATTGAGGGTCTGGACTAAACGCTTGAGTCTGTGCTTCTTTTTCTCAAGTTTTGCTGGAGAATTGAGCAAATCGATGTCATTTTGGAGACCCTAATAATTTCAAAGTTATAAACAAAACTCAAATCTATCAGGTTCAGTAATGAAAAAAAAAACCAACATGAAAAGAAAACAATAACAGAACAAAACAACACAAAGAGCAACTTCAACACACCATTTTTGGTTTAGCAGCTTGGGAATTTCAACAGCAACTTATAAACCCTTGAAATCTTGAAAGGCGATAGAGGGTTAGCAAAGGGACGGTGGGGGAGAGAGAAAGAATCAAAGTAGGAGGAGGGATGGTGGGAAAGAGGGGAAGAGGGAGAGAAAATTAGAGTAGGAGGAGGGATGGTGGGGTAAGAGGGAGAGGGATGGGAGAGTAGTGAAGGGGGAAAGAAAATGGCAGGTCCGTTAAGTTTGTAACGGAAAATGGTAGCTTCGTTACGTCTATAACGGAAAATGGTTAGTGGTGACTGTTTTGTTATTTTTAAAAAGTTGAGTGATTGAATTGAAATTTGAGTGACTATTTTGTTAGCTACCCCAAAGTTGAGTGATTGTTGGTGTAATTTACCCATTAATTAATTAATTTTAAAGAAAGAGACAGATAATATGGGTGGTTCCTATAAGTTTTTTTAAACTAGTCACTTAATTAACTGAGATTGTTTTTTTAGGGGTGAGCAAAACTCTATTCAACTCAAAAAAATCGAAAAAAAATTTAAATTTTAAGTTAAACGAATTGAGTTATTCGAGTAAACTCAAATTATTTTTTCGAATTTCAAGTTCGAATCAAGTTTAATTTTCGAATTCGAATAACTCGAATGATTCGAATAAATCGAGTATCAAACTATAATATTTTACATTTTTACCCCAAACTTTTTTACTTTTCCCCTAATACTTTTACTCCTCCACTTTCCCCTCAAAACTTTTACTCCCCGCCCATCTCACCCCTGATTTACCTCAAACCCATTTTCTTCCCAATTTTTTTTGAATATCACCCCCCATTTACTCCCAAATAAAAAATCATCCAAACAAACTTTAAACCTAAATAGTAATAATTTTATTTATATCTATTATTTATATTATTAAATTAAATTTCACATTTTGTACTATTTATATTATTGAATTGTTTAATCATATTAAATCTTTATAAATTTATGTTAAAATTGAATTATTGATGATGCTATAAAATATTCATGTTAAAATTTTATGTTGGTATCAATTTCACATTTTATCTTTAAGATAACTTTTATTAAAAATTACATTTTTATATTTAATATATTTTTAATTTCAAAATACACATTGACAAAAATTAGAAGATAATTAAAGTAATTAAGCAAGCAAATAAGCTAACTCAGTATATAAAAGATTAATAAATAAACTATAAGGAGATGAAAATTAATAACAAATTTGATTAAGATGGGCAAATTTGATTGCGGTGGGTGACAATGGCTATAAGGACCCAAGGTCATTTTTTTAAAATTTAATTCGAACAAATATATTTGATTCGAATTCCATCTCACTTGACTTGATTCGAGAAAATTTTAAATCAAGTTAGGATGATAAAATAAGATTCGTCAACTCAATTAACTGAAAATTTTTTATTCGATTCAATTCGATCAACGCCACCCCTACCGAATATCATGTCCAATATATATATATATATATATATATATATATATATATATATATATATATATATATAGTACCCACGTACAATTTATAAAAATTAAAGTCCAATTCAAACTCTAATTTAATAAAATAATATTTTTATAAAGATATTAAATTTGTAATAATATTTTAAATTTTGCTAGTTATAATTATAGAATATTACATGTTTTGTTTGCTTTATATACGAAAAAATTATTCACTTTCTAAATATTTTGCTCTTTCAAGTATTGGTGTATGGTTGCTCTTTAGTCTTCGATGGTTCTCGCCTACTCTATTTTGAATGATTTCTTAAGTTATTGCTTATATTTTCAACTTATACAAATATTGAGATTTATTTTTAAGCTTTTAGGTAAGAATGAATAAATGATATTTTTTCCCTATTAAGTTTCTTATCTAAAATTAATTTTACTAAGTTATAAAATTAATATTCAAGAACTTTTATCTTATTCAAAGATCCAACATGTATATTTTATTTGAATAAAAGATTAACTCATGAAATTGACAAGTAAAATATTATATTTTTCATCATATATTTTAATTTATTGCAAATCTTAGAATTAATTTGCATTGATTATATAAAATATGTTATATTTGTTATTCCGTTTATTTGAATAAATTTAAATAGTGAATATCCATTTTGGTTAAATATTCATAAAATAAATAACACATTTTGTAAGCTATATTTTTAGGGTAAATTAGACATATATGTCAATTTTAAAACTTACTTGATGGATTAGGAAGAATTTCACCATATTTATCGGAACAGGCTGTTGGACGCGTTTTCCCCTCTTTCTCCAAGAATGATTTCTCCCAACGGTCGAATTCCAACGGCCATAAAAAAAGACAAACAACCACATTTTCATGATTCAGCTGAAAACATGTCCTGTTGAGCTCACTTTCAGTGATTCTTTCTACCACATCATTGAAAGCGTGCCCTAGGCAGAGCATTTTCACTCTACCATTTTCAACTCACTTGAAAAGTTTTATTAAACCATGGGAATCTCGATCCTTTTTTCATATATCTCGAGAATCCTGAGATATTTTCAGAAATCCATAACTACGTTTTAAATTTTCCTCCTTCACTCGTTGCCATCCGTTTCCTTATATAAAGGGAGGGTTATGCTCTCCCTAGTGCATAACTCTCTTAGTCACCTCCCCTCACCCCTAAAAACTTCTCTAAACCATTGCTTATATTTTTCTTTCAATTTTTTAACTTTACCAATTGATAAATTTATTTCTGTTTTGGGGAGTCGATTTGCTAGTTTTAAGATGTGTTTAAATTCACAATGATGTGTGGGGCTCTGAGACCCACATATTTCATCCGCTGTGTTGGGAAGGAACCATTGCATTAGAAGCCGCCCATCTCATTGCAACCCAAGCTTCAAGTTCGCAGTGCTTATATGGTCATGGGTTGTAGTTTAACTACAGGTCCTAGTTGACGGATGTTAATGTGCGGTCGCAACTTGGAGTATGAATTGGAGGCCTACTTGACAATGGTTATGTGACCACAGGTTCAATTTCCAGCTCACAAGAAGAGGATGCTTTGTTAAACCGATAGTAAGTTTGGCATGATAATTGTAGGGGAAAACGCAAAGGCTTTCTGATATAACCCACTTATTTTTTTCTTCGTCAACACCAAAGGCAATATTGTTAACCTCTCTCTTGTTTGAAACTAGTGACAAAGTTGGGGGCAGGTGCATTGTTAGGGGGTGAGTGACTATCGCGTTGGACAAAAGCTGGAGGTCGTTTTGGCTCAACAATGGTTGTTGCGATTAAATCACTGACTAATAATTACAACCACTATCGCCTTGACTTGACTTGACCTCCAGCTACCGCTGCACCTCGACTCAGCCTCTAGCTTCTCTCCACCGCTACCATCTCTCCTCCCCTGACAGTGCTCTTCTATCCAACTCTGTCACCATTTCAGACAATATGAAGGTTACCAATCCTACTTTTGGTGGAGATGGAGAAAAAAATAAGTTGGTTATATTGCAAAGCCCTTGAATTTTTCCCTATGATTATCATTTCAAATTTTAGTATCGGTTTTACAAAACATCCTCTTGTGGTGAGGCGAAACTTGAAGCCATGACCGCATAACCACTATAAGGAGTACTCCTAAGTTATACTCCAAATCATGACCCCACATTAACATCCGTCAACTAGGAGCTCTACTTATACTTCAACTCGTGATAGTATATGCACCGTGAACTTAGTGCCTGAGTTGCTTGTGATGGACTTCTAAGGCAATAGTTTCATGCCAACGCAACAGATTAAATGTATGGGTCTCCAAGCATTGTTGCATCACCGTTAGCTAAAATATACCTTTGAGCTTTTACAATGTCTACCTCAAACACAAACAAAAATAAATCGTCCTCTTATTATTTCTATCCCTAAACCCTTAAAAAACCATAACAACACCCTAAAATCCAACTAGTACCCTAAAAGCACTTGACCCAAACCCAAACCTTAACCTAAACTAAACAAACCCTAAAAATAAAACTCGATTGAAGAGAGAGAAGAAAACACGTCCAACTAGTAAATATGGTGAAACCTATTTCGATAAATGTGGTAAAAATTGAACTAATCCCTCAAATAGGTTTTAAAGTAAACAAATATGCCTAATTTAGCCATATTTTAATGCTTTTGATAGATTTTTTAGGGAATATTTGTTATATATAAATCATGTTTTGTGAGATAGAAATTAGACAATTTAAAATATAAATAAACTTAAATTATATATGTTGTAATAGATAATCTATTAAAATAATATAATTATAATATATATTGTTTTAAATTTTTACTTGCATGCATTAAATTTAAAAATCACTATTTAGTTATAATTTTTGTTACAATATTATTCTATATGATGTATTCTCATGAGATATTGAAAATATTTATTTGAATATATGTAAATTGGATATTTATTTTTGTTTTAGTTGGCATTTAAATTGAAAATTTATTGCCAAGATTTAATATTTATTTATTATGTTTTAGACTTTGTTTTATGTGAAAAAAGATGCTTAGTATTCAGTCCCAAATAATATGGAGGAACAAGAGTTATAAATCACTTATATCCTTACAAATAATAAATCACCTGTATCCTTACAAATAATTCCCTGAATGCTATCCAAGGCATTGTCATAAAATTTTAACCCATATTCTCCTCTATTCCTCACACTAGTCATATGGTTGGCAGCTTCATTTTCCTCTCGAAAAACATGTGTTAGCTTGACCTCCCATGGTTGCTGCAGTAGCCTCTTAACTCTACAAATCAGAGTTGAATATGTAACAGCCTGGTTTTGGGCCTAGTCGGAACAGTGGTTTTAGAACCACTAACCTGAGGTCAGAAAAATTATTTTTAATATTATTTTATGTGTTATAACTTGTTTATATGAGTGCACGAAAATTTTGGTGAAATAATTTTAGTGATTGCGTGCTCAATTTCGAAAAAGGACTAAATCGCATAAAGAGCAAAAGTTTTGATTTTTCTAAAAAATGGTGTTAAATAGCTAGGGAATCATAATTAGGGGTCTTTAAATAGCAAATATACCCATTTAAATAGGGATGGTCAGCCATAGGGACAAAGATGAATAAAAAAATCAAATTTGGTGAAGTTGATAGCCTATTTTGACTAGAAAATGAGATTAAATAAAACAAAAGACTTCATCTTTTTCATCCCTTCTTTCACCACCAAAAATTTCAGCCATTTTAGGGGTTTTGGATCTTCAAAATTTCAGCCACTCTTTACCCTTACAAGTAAGTGATTTTGATGGCCTTTCTTGATAATTTTTGTACTTTCGGGACCTTTGTAGCATAATCTAGCTAATGAGGGGACTATTTTGCAAAATGGTTGAAAGTATAAGGTTTTTACATGAGAGTGTTCATGTTTTTTGCTGAATTTTTATAGAAGAAAATGAATCCTAGTTTTTAAACAAACAACTTTTGTGAAGTAGTTTTCATGAAAACCCTAACTAAGGACCATTTGCATAAGTTATAAATTATGGGGCAAATGTGTGAAATGATGGGAATTGTGGGCTACTTATAGTATAAAAAGAATTCAGCTAGGCTTGGTTAGTGAGAAAATTTGATAAAAATCGATTTACGAGCCTAAGGGTAAAATCATAATTTTGTGAAAGTCTAGGGGTAAAATGGTCATTTTGTCAAAATATGATTTATGAAATGCATAAATTAATATGATGATTAAATTAGTGAATTTTTATCATTTTAGATCAAGAAGTACGAAATCCGGACCTAGACCGGAGAAAGGCCAAGCTAGTAGACTAAAGCCAATTAGTTGTCCACTTTTTGTATATTGAGGTAAGTTGTACGTAAGTAAGACAACTTTATCATTATTATGTGTTGAACGATTAATTTTGCATAATATGGTTGAAATTGCTTATGAATAATGCATGATGAAATTCAATGTAGTAGAGTCTCGATTGAACCTAGGAATAGATTAGATATCCATGCTATGACATTTGGGTGATATGTGTGCCAGTGTAAGACCATTTCTGGGACATGGCATCGACCACGATATGAGAGCCAGTGTAAGACCATGTTTGGAACATGACATCAACGATGTTGTGAGAGCTAGTGTAAGACCATGTCTGGGACATGGCATCGGCATTGAGATGAGAGCTAGTGTAAGACCATGTCTGGGACATGGCATCGGCAATTCACCCTATTGTGTAAAGCTTGTCAGATATTCGTTAGTATTCCAAACGGTTTCACGGGTTATTTTAAAAGCTTATGAAAATGATATGGAACGATATAATCATGTTGTGAGTGGTACAGGTTCTTGTCCGAAACTAATGAGATATGAGTCTAGTTATGTTCATTGATGGTAAGAATGACTTGAGTAAGTTCCAGTTATGAAAATGATCTTGGGACGATATTGAAATCTTTAGTTTATACTTGTGATATATGTAGCATGTAGTGATATTTACCCATGTTCACTCAAAATGTTGTGTTGATTTATAATATGCATGGTTGATGTTGTTACTTATTTATATGCAACTTACTAAGCTTTATACTTACTCCTTCTCATTTCTATTTTCTTATAGTACCATCAAGCTCGTATCGAGGATCAAGGGACATCAGAGGCATTGATCACACTATCACCTGAAGCTTTGGTATAGCTAGATTAATATTTTGGTTTTGGCATGTATAGTGACTTGAATATTTTGTTTAGTGTCTTGTTAGTTTAGCCACAAGAGTTGGTCCTTATGATGGATGTGATATTCATTTTGTATAGGCCATTAATGTTGGCTAATATTGATTATTATTAAATGCATTTGATGCAAATGTCTCACAGTTGTGGTTGTTTGGACATATGTGTTATGCTTGGATATGTTTTGGTTGATGTTGTGTAGGTTGGTGCAAGTAAGGGTGGCAAAAAGGCTTGGTAAATAGCCTTGTTTTTGTCCACACGGGTAGGCACACGGATGTGTGTCTAGGCTGTGTACGTCTACCCCATGGGCGTGTAGTTTGGCCGTGTGCCCCTGCACCTCAATTTTACAAGTCAGTATGCATGGTAGTAAACACAAGGGCAGAGACACGGCTATGTGTCTCAACCGTGTAGAGGACACGACTTAACACACGGGCTTGTGCCTTGGCTGTGTGCCCTTATTTGGTTGATGACGTCAGAAATAGAATGTCAAGGTTTTTGTACACGGGCTGAGACTCGGGAGTGTCATGGTCGTGTGAGGGACATGGGACATGGACACGGGTGTGTGCTAGGTTGTGTGAAAACCCCTGTAGGTTCGAATCGAAAAATAAATCACACAGGTTAGGGACACGGGTGAGTCCAGATATGCCCAGGCTGTATGAGCTACATGGGCCTTCAACGCGGTCATGTTAAGCTGACACACGGGCGTGTCACTTTTCCACACGGGCGTGTGCCCTGTTTACCTTGGAATTTTTCAAATTTTTGTAAAGTACTCAGTTAAGTCCCGAATCTTTTTAGAGGCATGTTTTGGGCCTCGTGGGCTCGTATTAGGGACTTTATTTTCAAATTTCAAAAAGTTTTAATTTAGACGAAATTTATGGCACAAAAATGTTTGTAAGCATGTGTTTAAGAACGATAGCACCTTGTATCCTATTCTGGCGTTAAACTCGGGTAAGGGGTGTTACATTTAGTGGTATAGAGCTATGGTTTAGTTGATTTTCAGACTAACCTAGCATGAGTACGAGTCTAGCTATACATGCCAAAAATATATTGTGATAGTGTGATGACTCTTGACAAATTTAAATTGTGTTTTTCATATAGTAAATGGATCCTGACAGAGTTATGGTGGATGATGTGGAAAGTAATGTGGCGGCTCCCGTTGAAGGGACCGCTCTAATCGAAAGTGGGCCTGTGACATTGAGTCAGGGCGGAGGTGCTAGAGAAGGCTACCTCCATATAATGGATGCTTGGTACTCAGAGTGTTTTCGTGCAAATCCCAACACTCCGCCTCCCCTACCTCCTCCGATTCCTCAGCTTGCCTATATGGCTGCCAAAGAGTAGAGATGGTTAGGAGAGAAAAACCTCCGATAGATAGAATTTGTAAGCATAGGGCCGAGGAATTTTAGGCTAAATTGATGATGACCCAGAGAGAGCAGAGTCCTGGTTGGAAAATACCATTAAGGTATTCGATGAATTGTCTTGCACCCCTGAGGAGTGCATGAAGTGTGTTGTGTCACTCTTGCGAGACTCGGCCTACCAATGGTGGAACACCTTTGTGTCAGTTGTACCAAGGGAAAGGATTACATGGAAGTTGTTCCAGGAAGAATTCTAGAAGAAGTATATTAGTCAGAGGTTTATAGATCAGAAGAGGAAAGAATTTCTAGAATTGAAGTAAGGTCGAATGACGGTAATAGAGTATGAGTGTGAGTTCGTGAGACTTAGCAAATACGCTAGGGAGTGCGTATCTACCAAAGCCACTATGTTCAAGAGGTTTGAGGATGGTTTGAACGAAGACATCAGATTGTTGGTTGGTATTTTGGAGTTAAGAGAATTTGTAGTACTTGTTATAGAGCATGTAAGGCCGAAGAATTGGCCAAAGAAAATAGGAGAGCTAATATTGAGTCACGTGACTCAAAGAAAAGACAAATGAGTAGATCATTTCAGACCTCATCCAAGAAATTGAGGGAGTTTCCTACTCGAACAAATGCGTCGACATGATTCTTGAGCAGAAATAAGAATAAGCAGTATGCGGCGTCTAAAGCTCAGACCAGTTCCATTGCGAGCGTTGGTAGTGCTCAACTGAATAGACCAGAGTGTTCGCAGTGTGGTAGACGACACTTCGGTGAGTGCTGAGGTAATGATAGAGGCTGCTTCAAGTGTGGTTCAGTAGATCACTTTATTCGAAACTATCCTCAGATGGAGGAGAAAGACAAAAAGGAAGATGTGAGAGCGACTAATGCTCCCTCGAGGGGTATACCACAGAAAAAACCTGGGACTGGGGCTGGTAGCAGAGGTATGCCTAGAGATTCTACTGTGAGGTCCGAGGGTAGAGCTCCTGCAAGGACATACACCATTCGCACCTGCAAAGATGCTGCATCTTTTGATGTGATTACGGATACCTTTTCTATCTATGATATATCTGTAGTTGCTTTGATCGACTCGGGATCTAACTACTTTTATATTTGCATGAAATTAGTACCTAGTATGAAAATGCTAGTGGAGTCTACTGAATTTGTGGTAAAAGTGTCCAACTCGTTAGGCAAACATGTAATAATTGACAAAGTGTGTAGAAACTGTCCTTTAATGGTTAGTGGCCACTATTTTTTGGCTATCCTCATGCTACTACCGTTTGATGAATTTGACCTAATTCTTGGCATGGATTGGTTGACTATTCATAACGTGTTAGTAAACTGTGGTAGAAAATTTATTGAATTGAGATGTGAAAATGGGGATATTATTCGGGTTGAATCAGGTGAATCGGACAGTTTACCAGTACCGATTTCTTCTATGACTGCTGAGAAATACTTAAGGAAAGGGTATGAGTCTTATCTTGCATTTGTGTTGAATACCCAAGAGTCGGGAGTACAGATTGAGTCAGTGCTAGTGGTATGTGAGTACCTGGATGTGTTTCCGGAAGAATTGCCTAGATTACCTCCAACTAGGGAAGTTGAGTTTGGTATTGAGTTAGTCCCTAGTACGACACCTATCTCAATTGCTCCGTATAGGATGGCTCCGACAGAGTTAAAGGAGTTAAAAGTACAGTTACAAGAATTAACAGATAAGGGTTTTGCGAGACTGAGCTATTCCCCATGGGGTGATCCGGTACTTTTTTTGAAAAAGAAAGATGGGCCGAGGAGGTTATGTATAGACTACAGACAACTCAATAAGGTGATAGTGAAGAACAAGTATACTTTGCCAAGGATCGATGATTTGTTTGATCAACTTAAGTGAGCCAAGGTGTTTTCTAAGATAGACTTGAGATCTGGCTATTACCAGCTAAGAGTTAGGGAACAAGATGTGCGAAAACCACATTTCAGACGAGATATGGTCACTACGAGTTCCTTGTCATGCCCTTTGGCTTAACAAACGCCCCCATCGGGTTTATAGACTTGATGAATCATATTTTTTAGCCGTGCTTGGATAAGTTCGTGGTTGTTTTTATCGACGATATATTAATTTATTCTCGTAATGAGAGTGAGCACACGAAGCATTTAATAACCATTTTGAAGACATTAAGAGAAACAATTGTATGCCAAGTGTAGTAAAAGTGAGTTTTGACTCCAAGAAGTCAGATTCATAGGACACATCATGTCGAGTGGTGGAATTAGAGTTGACCTAAGTAAGATCTTAGATATTGTTGAGTGGAAACCACCGAGGAATGTATCGAAGATTAAAAGCTTTCTAGGCTTAGCGGGTTACTATAGATGATTCGTTTAAGGATTCTCCATGATTGCTACTCCGTTGACAAGGTTGCTGCAGAAAGATGTCAAGTTCGAATGGATGGAAAAATGCCAATAGAGTTTTGAGAAACTAAAGGCGTTGTTGACTGAAGCTCCAATTTTAGTGCAACCAGAACCAGGAAAAGAATTTGTAGTGTATAGTGATGCATTCTTGAATGGATTAGGATACGTGCTCATGCGAGAAGGTAAGGTGATAGCGTATGCCTCGAGACAACTGAAGTCGCATGAGAAAAACTATTCGACTCACGACTTAGAGTTAGCCACCATAGTGTTCGCACTGAAGATTTGGAGACACCATCTATATGGCGAGAAATACCAGGTATTCACTAACCATAAAAGCCTAAAATACTTGATGACTCAAAAGGATTTAAATCTACGACAGCGAAGGTGGCTGGAGTTGATTAAAGATTATGAGTTAGTAATTGACTATCACCTGGGAAAGGCTAACGTGGTCGCTGATGCATTAAGTAGGAAGTCATTGTTTTCCTTGAGAGCTATGAATACTCTATTTTCTGTAATTGAGGATGGTTTGGTTCTAGCAGAGTTGAGAGCTAAACCTATGTTTCTTCAAGAGATTTGTGAAGTTCAGAAGAACGATAAAGATTTGCAAGACAAGATGACTCAGTGTGAGACAGTTGACGAGTCAGATTTTTGGATTAGTACCGATGGTTGTTTGATGTTCCGTGATAGGGTCTGTGTACCTAGAGATGATGAGATTATTGGGAAAATTCTTCACGAGGCACATAGTAGTTGTATGTCAATCCATCTGGGTAGTACTAAGATGTATAATGACTTGAATAGATTGTATGGGTGGCCGAGTATGAAAAGAGACATCTCAAAGTTTGTCTCAAATGTTTAATTTGTCAGCAAGTGAAAGTCAAGCACCAAGCACCTTCGAATTTAATTCAGCCTGTTATGGTTCCAGAGTGGGAAATAGGACCGAATTACTATGGACTTCGTGACGGGATTACTGGTGTCACCGAGAAAGAAAATGCTGTTTGGGTCGTAGTCGATCGATTAACAAAATTGGCTCATTTTATCTCAGTGCGTACCGACTATTCACTCGATAAGCTAGTCGAGTTGTATATTTTTGAGATTGTGAAACTTCATGGAGTACATTTGTCAATTATTTCGAATAGAGATCCGAGGTTTACTTTGAGGTTTTGCAAAAAGTTACAAGAAGCTTTGGGGACAATGTTGAATTTTAGTACTGCTTTCCATCCGCAAACCGACGGTCAGTCGGAGAGAGTAATTCAGATTCTTGAGGACATGTTGCGGTGTTGTGTTCTTGAATTCCAAGGTAGTTGGGAAAAGTAATTACCGCTAGTAGAGTTTCCTTACAACAATAACTATCAGTCGAGTTTGAAAATGGCATCTTATAAGGCTTTATACGGGTGTAAGTGTCGAACGCCCTTGTTTTGAACTGAACTTAGAGAAAGTCAGATTGATGGGGTCGACTTAGTCAAAGAGACTGAAGAAAAAGTTAAGGTAATTCGTGATTGTTTGAAGGTCGCTTTGGATAAACAGAAATCCTACGTGGATTTGAAACGAAAGGAAATTGAGTTTCAAGTGGGTGATAAGGTGTTTTTGAAAGTGTCCCCGTGGAAGAAAATCCTCAAATTCGGTAAAAAAAGGAAAATTAAGTTCACACTTTATTGGACCTTATGAGGTGGTGAGAAAATTAGACCGGTAGCCTATCGGCTAGCCTTGCCATCCGAGTTAGAGAAGATCCACAATATTTTTCATGTGTTGATGTTGCGCCGTTACTGTTCTAACCCTTCGCACATTCTTTCGCCAATAGAGGTTGAGATTCGATCAGACATGACTTTTGGCGAAGAGCTGGTTAAGATCTTAGTCCGAGAGGTCAAGCAATTGAGAAATAAAAGTATAGCTCTTGTGAAAGTACTGTGACACCGACATGGGGTTGAAGAGGCCACATGGGAACCCGAGGAGACTATGAGAGATCAATACCCTAACTTTTTCACTCGTAATATTTTCGGGGACTAAAATCCCTAAGAGGGAGAATTGTAACAGCCCGATTTTGGGCCTAGTCAGAATAGTGGTTTCGGAACCACTAACTCAAGGTCAGAAAAATTATTTTTAATATTATTTTATGTGTTATAGCATGTTTATATGAGTGCATGAAAATTTTGGTGAAATAATTTTAGTGATTGCATGCTCAATTTTGAAAAAGGACTAAATCGCATAAAGAGCAAAAGTTTTATTTTTCTAGAAAATGGTGTTAAATAGCTAGAGAATCATAATTAGGGGTCTTTAAAGGGAAAATAGACCCATTTCAATAGGGGTGGTCAGCCATAAGGACAAAGATGAATAAAAAAAATCAAATTTGGTAAAGTTTGTAGCCTATTTTGACTAGAAAATGATATTAAATAAAACAAAAGACTTCATCTTTTTAATCCCTTATTTCACCACCAAAAATTTCAGCCATTTTAGGGGTTTTGGAGCTTCAAAATTTCAGCCACTCTTTACTCTTACAAGTAAGTGATTTTGATGGCCTTTCTTGATAATTTTTGTACTTTTGGGACCCTTGTAGCATAATCTAGCTAATGAGGGTACTATTTTGCAAAATGGTTGAAAGTCTAAGGTTTTTCCATGGGATTTTTCATTTTTTTTTTGAATTTTTATGGAAGAAAATGTATCATGGTTGTTAAACAAACAACTTTTGTGAAGTGATTTTCATGAAAACCCTAGTTAAGGACCATTTTGCATAAGTTATAAATTATGGGGTAAATGTGTGAAACGATGGGAGTTGTGGGATGCTTCTAGTATAAAAAGAATTCGGCTAGGCTTGGTTAGTGAGAAAATTTGATAAAAATCGATTGATGAGCCTAGGGGTAAAATCGTAATTTTGTGAAAGTCTAGGGGCAAAATGGTCATTTTACCAAAATATGATTTATGAAATGTATAAATTAATATGATGATTAAATTATTGAATTTTTATCATTTTAGATCAAGAAATACGAAATCCAGACCTAGACCGGGGAAAGGCCAAGCTAGTAGACTAAAGCCAATTAGTCATCCACTTTTTGTATACTGAGGTAAGTTGTACGTAAGTAAGACAACTTTATCATTATTATGTGTTGAATGATTAATTTTGCGTAATATAGTTGAAATTGCTTATGAATAATGCATGATGAAATTCAATATAGTAGATTCCCGATTGAACCTAGGAATAGATTGGATATCTATGCTATGACATTTGGGTGATATGTGTGCCAGTGTAAGACCATGTCTGGGACATGGCGTCGACCACGATATGAAATCCAGTGTAAGACCATGTTTGGAACATGGCATCGGTGATGTTGTAAGAGCCAGTGTAAGACCATGTCTAGGACATGGCATCGACATTGATGTGTGTGCTAGTGTAAGACCATGTCTGAGGCATGGCATCGGCCACAACATTAGAGCCAGTGTAAGACCATGTCTGGGACATAGTATCGACATTGAGACGAGAGCTAGTGTAAGACCATGTCTGGGACAAGGCATTGGCCTCGACATGTAAGCTAGTGTAAGACCATGTCTGGGACATGGCATCGGCAATTTACCCTTTTGTGTTAAGCTTGTCAGATATCCTTTAGTATTCCAAATAGTTTCAAGAGTTATTTTAAAAGCTTATGACAATGATATGAAATGATGTAATCACGTTGTGAGTGGTACAGGTTCAGGTTTGAAACTTATGAGATATGAGTCTAGTTATGTTGCATTGATGGTAAGAATGACTTGAGTAAGTTCTAGTTATGAAAATGATCTTGGGACGATATTGAAATCTTTAGTTTATACTTGTGATATATATAAGCATGTAGTGATATTTACCCATGTTCATTCAAGAATGTTGTGTTGATTTATAATATGCATGGTTGATGTTGTTACTTATTTATATGCAACTTACTAAGCTTTATGCTTACTCCCTCTCTTTTCCGTTTTCTTATAGTGCCACCAAGCTAGTATCGAGGATCAAGGGACGTCAGAGGCATCGATCACACTATCACCTGAAGCTTTGGTATAGCTAGATTAATATTTTGATTTTGGCGTGTATAGGGACTTGAGTCTTTTGTTTAGTGTCTTGTTAGTTTAGCCACAAGAGTTGGCTCATATGATGGAAGTGATATTCATTTTGTATGGGCTAGTAATGCTAGCTAATATTGATTATTATTAAATGCATTTGATGCAAATTTCTCATGGTTGTGGTTGTTTGGACATATGTGTTATGCTTGGATTGGTTTTGGTTGATGTTGTGTAGGTTGGTGCAAGTAAGGGTCGCAAAAATGCTTGGTGAATAGCCTTGTTTCTGTCCATATTAGCAGGCACACGGGCGTGTGTCTAGGCCGTGTATGGCACACGGTCTGCCCCACGGGCATGTAGTCTGGCCGTGTGTCCCCTGCACCTCAATTTTACAAGTCAGTATGCATGGTAGTAAACACACGAGCAGAAACACGACCGTGTGTCTCAGTTGTGTGAAGGGCACGGACTAACACACGGACGTGTGCCTTGGCTGTGTGCCCTTAATTGGTTGATGATGTCAGAAACAGATTGTCAAGGTTTTTGTACATGGGTTGTGATACAGGCGTGTCATGGCCGTGTGAGGGGCACGGGCAATGGACACGGGAGTGTGCCAGGCCGTGCTAAAACCCCTGTAGGTTCGGATCAAAAAATAAATCCACACGGGTTAGGGACATAGACTTGTCTAGATATGCCCAGGCCGTGTGAGCTACACGGGCCTTCAACACGGTCATGTTAAGTCGACACACGGGCGTATGCCTTGTTTACCTTGGAATTTTTCAAAGTTTTGTAAAGTACTTAGTTAAGTCCCGGATCTTTTTTGAGGTGTGTTTTGGGCCTCGTGGGCTCGTATTAGGGACTTTATGTTTGGATTTCAAAAAGTTTTAATGTAGACGAAAATGTATGGTGTGAAAATGTTTGTAAGCATGTGTTTAAGGACGGTAGCACCTCAATTCAAGATCACTAAATTCAACGAGTGGGTTGAAAATTTAATAAATTAATACCTATGAGTCAAGTGTGATTATAGAAGTATTTTTTGTAATTAGTGAATTTTGTGATTTAAAAGAATTAATTAGGTAAATCAAGTTGAAAACGAGGTATCGAGACCTCAGGTTCATAAACCAAACCATAAATATTTTTATAAATGTTTATGGAGTGTTATTGAGTTAGTACTAAAGTTTCGTTAGAAAATTTTAACGTTTGGTTAGTCAATTAATTAAAAAGGACTAAATTAAAAATAGTGCAAAATTTGGTAAAGTGATTAAATAGCCTAAGTGACTAATAAGGAGGGATTTAAAAGGCAATTAGACCCAAATTATATAGGCTGGACGGTTTGGGCAAGAAAATCATCAAAAAGACAAGAAGAAATAAGGGCAAAATTGGAAATTTTGCAAATTAAACATATAAAATAAAGACAAAATTGAAAAATCTAGAGATATCATCATTTTTCTTCAGCAAAAACGCCATGGGAGGTCTAGAAGTTGCTGGGTTTTCATATTTTGACATATGTGAGTTCAATTTTTACTTTTTCTTGGTAATTTTTATGTTTTTGTGACTTTTACAATTAGGTCCAATTATCTAATTCATTAGTTTTTTATTTTATGGGTGACTTTAAAAGTGACCATGAATAGGTGATATATGATTATGGTGAATTATTGTGGAATTGAAGTTCTTATTTTATTATATGATGATTTTATTAAGTGATTTTGATAGAAATTGATTTTAGGACCTAATTGTGAAAAAGTTGTGAATTAAGATTTGGTACTGAAATTATGATTTTCAAAGGTTGTGTAGTAGCTTAGAATGAATAAATAAAGTGTTAGTTGAGAAAAGTTAGCTCAATTGATGGGTTAATTGAGCAGGGACTAAATTGTAAAATTTATAAAATTTAGGGCAAAAGTGTAATTTTGGGAATTAAAGGGTATAAACTGTAAAGTAGAGTAAAATTGAAATGAATGCTAATAAATGAATGATTTTACAATTATAGATCAAGAACTCGAAGTGAATTGTAGAAAAGAGAAAATAGCCGATTAGTCCCTGAACTTGTATGACTTTTGCGAATTTTCCCAGGTAAGTTCGTACGGTTAAATTATTAAATTTCAATATCATTTTATGAATGGTGATTAATATTTATGTATGTTAATTATTGAAAATAAGTAAATTATGTACAAAAGTTACGAAATTGAACTCAGTATTTTGGAGGAACGGAACGCAGGAAATGAGTACGATCGTTCAGTGAAAAAGATGAATCGACGGTAAATTACCCAAGTAAACCGAGATTCAACATTTGTTGCAAATTCTCATGTTTGCTTTCCGTTTAGCTCTTACGAGCTTCCATTAACTCATATGAGTTTCACTTAACCCTTTTTGGGTTTCAGTTCAGTTCTGATGAGCTTTAGTTAGCCTTCGGGCTTCCGTTTAGCACTTGTGTGCTTCAGTTAGCCTTCGGGCTTCTGTTTAAACTTATATGCTTCAGCTAAACTTCAGGCTTCCGATCACTATGTACTCAAATTCGTAAGCCGTTCCTTGTAATTACACCCAACAATATATAAATTGACACCTAGTGTCTCATCGGCTAAATCGAAGCAAATTGGCACCGAGTGCCTCATCAACTCGAGGTCGAAGTAATCCTTAAACTGTTCCTATCCTAAGACATGCCATCTATATCCAACTCAGCCCGATACAGTTAATAGGGATTCATTTCACTTTTTAATACAACAAATGTCTCAGTTTCATGAATATATATCATCGCATATAAGCATATATTCAATTTGATAATAACCACATTTTTCTTAATACACATATATTCATAATCAATATATTTCACAATATACAAAACCAATCCATTTAATTTCAATTATGAATTTAATTCAATTTCCAAGAACCAAAGTACTCACCTTAATTGCTTACCATACGCAAACAATTAAATATGCAATAATCTACTATTTAATTCGGATTATAGAAACACAAACCGTGATTTCCGAGCTATTCGACATTGATTTTATCCTTCCCCTTTTTACTCAAGGATTCCAGTATGACGTTAGCTATGGAATAAAATAATTAAATCACATTAATATTACACATTTCAACTTCACATTAAAATTTTAAATTTTCACACTATATTTTACTTATTCTTCAATTTAGTCCCTAAACCGAGACTAATTTTAATCATCACATTTAACTTCATATTTTTGTACTAATTTCACCCTGGACCACGCTTAGCTTCTTCTTTTCCAATTCGACCCCATAATTTTGAAATTTTCACAATTTAGTTCCTATTGTTCAAAATCAACAATTAATTCCACAATTTAGTATTTTTCTATTTCTAACTTAAAATTCTATTTATTTAATCCCTAATACTTAAACTAGTTAACAATGTCAACATTTTAAATCTTGAACAATACTAAAAATTACAATATGGGCCAGGTAGCCCTAAGTACTGGATTCCAAAAATATAAAAATTACAAGCATAGGGACTAAATTGCACTAACCAATTTGGATTTGAACTTCCAAACTCCTAGTTGTGAGCTTCTTCTCCTTTTTCTTTCTTTCGTTTCTTTTTCTTTCTTTTCTAATTTGCATGCATTTCCTCTCTTTCTTTCTATTTCATTTAATTTATTATTATCATTATTAACTTATATTATAACATATATAAAATATACATACATGCATTTACACTTAACCATATTCGACCACCTACACACAACCATTTATTAAATGGTTTAATTGTTACTTTAACCCCTTTAGTTTATTTCAATCTATAATTCAACTTTTAACCCTTACACGATTTAGTCCTTGTACCTTAGTAACTCCTAATTTCACAAAATTCACTATTCCAAAAATTAATTAGCTACTAAGCTAGCCTCGTAAATATTTAATAAAAATATTTACAGGTTTGGGTTACAAAAACGGAGTCCCAAAAATATGTTTTTCGACACCCTTGACTATTTGGTCGTTACACATTTCCTCTCCTTTTCACGCATAAATCCATTCATTCTCTCTATTCCCCTAAGCTAGCAATTCCTTGAGAAAATTCTCCCTTGGTCGGCCACCTTGAGGAGCACTTTGTGAAGGACCAAACATAAGGATTGAAGGAAGCCTCTACGATTGATTCCCGAAGGACTGCCGAAATCATTCAGATTATATTCTTTTTTATCTTTAATTTGTTCTTAGTTAATCAACATGTTCGCAAATTGTTTTAATGTTTTTTCATCAACAATGATAGCTTAATTTTATTTTAGCTAGAATGATTACATTTATTTGATGAAGTTCATTTGATTCATGTTTATGATGTTTGTGCCTCAATTGTTCATTCTTTCAATTAAACTCATTCATGTATTTCATTCATTAAAATGTTATTAAGTGCATTAGAATTAGTTGATCAATCCTAGCTAGATGATGATTACTGGACGTAATAATTGAAAGATGCATGCTTAATTTAGATCCTAACTTGATGAAATTAAATGTTCATAATAATTTGAGAGAGCTTTATTACCTGACATAACTTTTAGATTTGTGTGATTAAAGTGTTTTAAATCTAATCCGTTCCTGTTACTTCACATAACTCTAAGAAACCCTTAGTTAAATATGATCATGGTAGTATGTATGTTTTTCTAAGTAAAAGATTCCAAAAGGACTTAAACTGGTTTCAAGTTAATGAAAGATCAAGTTGCCATGTAATACTTTCCGGACATTGATAAGCATGATAAAAAATGAATTAAGTTGAATGTTGTAATTATTCTAGCTCATTCATGTTATTATTGTTAAAGCTTGCGAATTTGCTGCTAAACCATCTCATTTCATTCATTGCATTTAAATTATTTCATTTACATTTAATTAATTTAATTTAACACCTACCAATCGAAATTATTGTGTTTTCTTACCAACTTGCAATATTTAATTTTGCAATTATTTGATTAACATATAGAGTCCCTATGGAGACGATAACTCTTTTACTTGCTTATTACTTGATGACGATTGTGTATACTTGCACAAACCTACGCGTTACAAGTTTTTGGCTCCATTTCTAGGGACTATTAATTTAATCATTATTTGTGAAATTACTTCTTACGAATTGGTTTATTTATTTTTATTTTATTTAATTAAAATTTTTCATTTTTAATTAATTTTTTTCCAAGTGTTGATTAGCATAGATTTTATCATCGATCTACTCCTGTAGACCTTGAAATCGAGCGGACATCTTGAAAAAAAAGACAAGAAAGATTAGCCCAAAGACAAGTCGTAGAGATGGACCTTGTAAATCAAAACGATGTTCAAGGGAATGGAGCCACTAATGTCCGTAATCCAATCCTTGTTGCTGATGATAGGGATTGAGCCATAAGACAATATGTTATGCCACTTTTTAACTAACTAAATATGAGAATTAGGAAATCGGAGATCGAGGCACTGCAGTTTAAACCTAAGCATGTGATGTTTCAGATGCTTCAAACAACGGGCCAATTTAGTGGAATGCTAGCTGAAGATTTATACATTCACCTTCGACTATTCATGATGGTGAGCAATTCCTTTAAGGTAGTCAGTGTAACTGAAGAAGCATTGAGACTGAAGTTGTTTTCATACTCGTTGTGAGGTCGAGTACGAGCAGGCTTAATTTGTTGCCACCACATTCAATTTCAACATGGTAAGAATTAGATGAACGCTTTTCAGTAAAGCATTTCCTACCTAGTAAAAATGCTAAATTGTGGAATGAGATTACCACTTTCCAAAAGATGGATGATGAATCCCTTTACAAGGCATTGGAAAGATTCAAGGAGTTACTTCGTAAATTCCCCCACCACAGGATTCCACATTGTATCCAGTTGGAGACATTTTATAATGGTCTCAACTCACACACAAGGTTAGTGGTAGATGCTTCTGCGAATGGTGCTCTATTGTTGAAGTCTTATAACGAGGCTTACGAGATCATCAAGAGAATAGCCAGTAACAATTACTAGTGGCTGACAAATCGAGCAACTTCAGAAAGACAAGTAAATGGAGTGCATGAAGTAGATGCCCTTACTTCACTCTTAGCTCAGGTATCTTCTATCTCTTCAATATTGAAACAGTTTACTAATAACGGTTTTAATCATGTTATAGCTCAGCCATCGAGTCAATTTGATGTTGTTTCCTGTGTATATTGTGAAGACAATCATTCTTTTTAGAATTTTCCATCAAATTCTGAGTCTGGTTATTATGTAGTGAATCAACACCAAAATAAAAGTGGACAAGGACCACAGCCTAACTTTTATAATCTTTCATGGCGTAACCATCCTAACTTTTCTTGAAGTAACCAAGGAGCTGGACCAAACAACAACTACATGCAGCATAGAGCAAATCAACCTCTCGGGTTCAAGCAACAAGTTCAGAACCCACCATAAGTTAAATCATCTAATAGTTTAGAGAATTTGTTGAAGGCATTCATGGTGAAGAATGATGCCTTAATCCAAAGTCAAGCAAAAACACTAAAAAGTTTGGAAACTTAAATGGGTCAGTTAGCTACAGAACTTCATAATAGTTCGCAAGGTACCTTGCCTAGTGACATGGAAAATCCAAGGAGAATGGGTAAGGAACACTGGAAGGCAATTGTGTTACAAATTCAGAACCCAAGGAAGTTGAGGTTGAAGAGGAGCCTATCAAGGAAAAGGAAAATCAACAAACAGTTGAAATTCCTACACCAAAAAAACCTAGATGCTGTAGATTCTGAAGAGGTAAAATCTAAACTTGTAAATTCTAATAATCTAACATCTATGTCAAATGCAGAGACATTACCTCCAAAAAGCTTTCCAATCCAAGCCAATGTTCCACAACCTCCATATCCTCAAAGACTCTAGAAACATAAGGATACTTAATTTAGGAGAATTTTGGATATGTTGAAACAACTACGTATCAACATTTTGTTGGTGGAAGTTTTGGAGTAAATGTTGAACCATGCAAAAGCTATGAAGGAATTTCTATCTAAGAAAAGAAGGTTTAGGGAATTTGAAACTGTAGCCTGGAGTACATAATGTAGCCTATTTTTCCAAAACAAGTTACCTCCTAAGTTGAAGGATCTAGGAAGTTTCACCTTACCTTGAAATATTGGAGAATCTTATTGCGGTAACGCTTCATGCAAATTGGGATCAAGTATTAACCTGATGCCTACGTCTGTGTTTAGATGATTAGATATTGGTAAGGCCAGACCGACTATAGTTACACTCCAACTAGTGGATCGATATTTTGCATACTATTGCGTGTAAATAACTAATGTAATTGTGCAAGTATACACATCATTCAAGTAATAAAGTGATAAGTAAGTGTCGTTTCCATAGGGATCAGAAATTGTCAATAAATGGAGTAAGTTATAATAATCCCAGTGGCTATACTGAATAAGGAAATATTTTCAAGTTGAATAAGATATTTGAATAATGAATTAATGAAATCAAATGAGAAGAAAAAAAAAGAATTGATATGGCAAATAAAATGCTATGGCAAATTACAGAGAAAAGAAAGAGCGTTTTTGCTGCTGAATGAATAGGGTTGGAATTATTTAGGTGAAATGTTCATATAAAAATAATTCCATGGAAAAATATTGTCTAATCTACTGCACAGAGAATCACTACTGTGATCTGCCTCTATCGATAGTTATATCTTAAGCTAGAAATCTGAGTTACTGTATGTCTATAGAACTCAGGATTAATAACCATAATGAACGTTCTTCTCTATACAAATTGAAACATCTATGACTAGAGTGCTACAAATATTCTATCGAGTATTAGCTTGCATCAAATGATACAAGATCCTATATATTTAACCTTTTCAGAATTTAAAATACTTAAGAACACAACACACAATCAACTATGTCTAGAGCTTTCTTGCCTGTATTTAAAATAAGCGTAAATCGAATGAAACAGTGATGTATGCAATCTCTAATCATGGGCATTAAATGTGATAAACATTCACCCAAAATAACTCCAAGCTAAAAAGGATTTAATTCATGGGTGGAAACGTTAACATCAAAATAAAATCATTTATCAACATTCTCAAATAAGTTTGAATCATAGAAATCAGGAAAATAAAGCAGAAATGCATGAATTTCTTGCCACACTCCAGCTCCTCTCTGGTCTTCAGTCTTGTGAACCCATGGTAGATGTCTCTTCCCTTTATTCACACCTGTGCTCTGCTCTCTTAGCTGCTACCCTTCTTTCTTTGGAATTTCCCAATGGAGTTTTTATCTGTCTAGAGAGAAAACTGATGTCTTCGATTTTCTTTTCTCATGCAAATTCCCCTCCCTTTCTTCTTCCATCTTATTCTTTTATTGGGTAGATCCGTCCCACCTTAGCACACATTTTTCATTCCTCTTTTCGTGTTGGTTTTTCTAATACATGTACAATTGATTGAGAGATGTGGTTAGAGTGCTGAGTTATCTTCCCAGAATTGCCATGAAAATTCTGTTGGTAATCAATCTTAACATTTTCCATGACAATGTTTCATTTTCCTTATTTTCCTTATTTTCCTTCTTCATCTTCTTCCTTTTCTTTAGCTTCTTCTTCTTCTTCCTACACCTGTGTTCACACAAAACCACCCTGTCCTCCCAAAGTGATAAAAGTAACAAATAATAACCATTATAGCACAATCCAAGCTTTGTTATGCAATGTTCTAAAATTATCCTAAAAATGCAGATACATTTACTTAATTACAAACAATTAATTCCATCTAGAGGCTTAAAATATAACTCTTTTTCAAAAGTTATCACACCCCCAAACCTTAATTATTTCTTGTCCTCAAGTAAATAATATATGAATATGCATGAATGCAAGGAATTTCCAAAACAATCAATCACCAATTATAATGCCAAATCATAAAAAGCATACTGTGTACCTCTATTCTTAGCAATCTTTTACTGAAACAAAGAAAAAATTGCTTATAGTTCTTATAAATTTGTTTAACAAATGAACCACAGAAAATGTTTCCTAAAGGTAAGAGTTCCTAAATATTTCGACAATTAAAATATAGCAGATTTCTTTTGAATATACTTAGGTTATCTCTCTCCTAAATTCAGTTTTTTTTTCATATATATCAGTTTCCAACACAAAATTGTTCTATGGAATTCATATTCTCACATGATTTTATACTTGACAACCTCAATGAAGCATGCACTAGATTGCCATGTATTATCTCATGTCACAATTTGAATATAAATCACTCATGAAACAAAAGCTTTTAATTAAAAAGATGGGTAGAGCAACCAACTACCTTCTTAGTAATTTAGCCTAAAAATTCAGTAGGGTGTCCCTAAAATATATACCCCTTTCTTTTTTAGACAAACATATATATTTGAACTCATTTTTTTGATCAACAATATAATGGAGCAAACAAAATATTTCTGACCTACTCAAGAGATTCAAACATTGGAGTATTCATATTATTTCACCATGACATAAATTATACATTATTACTATACTGAATTTAAGTCAAGAAGTCCTAAATTTATTCAAAGAATGCTACTATAGCCTAATTGCATTTATATTTCAATTATTCTACTTTTAGAAATTCATTTTCAACTATTGACCTATGCTAAATATGCCTAAACAACTATCGCAATATTTTCTAAGTTTACAAAGAAGAGTTATTATCCGCATTGAACATCATTGAGAACCATATACTTAATCTAACATAAAAATTTAAGAACAACTCAAACTCCTCAATGGCATAATCTAAAATTTTTGATAGTTTTACAAATTAGTCCTCGAGTTAGTTAGATTAAGCTAATACAAGCTCAAAAACATAAAAATTACTAAAAACGGGCACGGTTTACTCACCCAATCGAAGAACACAAGCTTGGTCAAAGCTTTCAAGCCCTAACAATGGCCAACCGGTTCTCACTACAAGAAAAAGAAAGGAAAAAGATGATATCAACCTTTAATTTTCTAATTTTAACTTACCAATTAATTACTTACAATTTTAACCTTTAAATTATAACTTATAAAACCATTAAAACATGTCCATAAACGTCCATAATATAAGTATATGGTATAATTACCATCTAAGAAAGGTTTAATTGCACGATTGGTCCATCAAATATTTCAAATTTTGAACTAAACAAACTTAAGTTCAATTTAACCTTAAACTAATTAGGACTAAATGAGAAAATAGCCAGAAAGCTAGCGGATTTAATGAGGTCACCACTACTTGGACCTTTTTTTACCATGGTTTAATCACCATTTTGATTCCTTTTGCATTTTAAATCTGTAGCGATTAACTTTTACATCTTTTATAATTTAATCCTTTTACCCTAATTAACTATCAAATCACTAAAATTTTTGGACCAGACTTCAATACACCTATAATATGACTATAAATATTTAATAAAAATATTTACGACCTAAAATTACAGAAATAAGGTTTCAATGCCTCATTTTTAAAAACCACTTGACTTTGGACTAAACTTATACTAACCGCTAATTCAGTTATTTAAAATTTATCCAATCAAAATTTAATATAAAAATTATTATTAATTCATATAATTTAAATACTAATTATATGAACTTACACATCAGATTTCTGGTCTTGAAACCATTATTTTCGACACCACTGCAAAATGGGTGGTTACAAATAATCCTACCGATGATGTAAACCCTTATTCGAATACGTATAACTCCGACCGGAGGGATCACCCAAACCTATGATGGTGAGGAAATCAAGGAGGAGGTAACAACTTAAATCAAGCTAAAAATACTAACTATCAACCTCCTTATTTGCAAAAATTTTAGGATAGGGTCAACCTAAGTGACCATACTGCATGTGATCAACATCTAGATAGAATCAAGGGAGAAATGCAGTCAATGAAAATGGATGTCAAGCAAGTGAAGTTTTAGTGCACCAATTCAACAAGAACATTAACTAAATTTGATGATCAAATGAGCCAATTGATGAGCATGATGGGTGACGCAAAAGACAAATTGGCATATGTATTCCCAATAACATAGAAGATAATCCATAGAGAGAAGGTAAGGAGCACGTGAAAGTGATTGCGCTCCGATCAGGCAAAGTATTGAGTAGCCCCAAAACCACTACTCTAGAGACAATTGCAGAGAATAATGACGATCCTTAAAAGGAATCCTTAGAAGTAGAAGATGACTCAGAGCCAAAGGAGGTAACCACATCGACAATAGAGGTAGAGAAGAAAATAACTAAATATCCTACCAGTACATAATTCCCATTCCTTTCGAGACTGGAGGAAAGAAAAAAGCGAGATGAAGATGAATTTGTAAGTTTCTTGATATTAAATGTTAACCTACCTTTAATTGAACTAATAGAGAAAGTTCCTAAGTACACCAAGTTTTTAAAGGAAATTATGTCTAAGCGTAGGAAAATTAAGGTAGGTGAACAAGTTAGTATAAAAGCTTCGTGTAGTGTTATTATCTCAAGATGGGTTACCCAAAAATTAAAAGATTCAAGAAGTTTTACTATTCCCATAAAGATAGGTAGCATTTATTTTAATAGAGCTCTATGTGATTTAAGATCTAGTATTAATTTAATGCCTTTATGTGCCTTTAAAAAACTCGGGTTAAGAGATCTTAAAAATATGTATATAACGCTACAATTGGCCGACAGATCTTCAGTTCATCCAAGAGGTGTATTAGAAGATGTGTTAGTCAAAGTGTGCAGTTTCATTATCCCAACAGATTTTGGGGTGCTTGATTTTGAAGAAGATCGTGAGATGCTGATCTTATTAGGTAGACCTTTCCTGGCCACTTCTAGGTCAACCATTGATTTAGAGAAAAATGAAATAACTATAAAAATCAATGGTGAGACTGAAACTTTTAAATGTGGCCATCAACCAAGCCAGAAAATTAGGAGGAAGTTGGTAAAGCAGTGCAAAAAATTATTTATTTCTAACATTCCCGAGTCAAGGGACATGCCTCCTTTTATGATGTAGAAAGAATAAATAGGTTTAAGGAAAGGGAGAAGCGGGCACAAGTTGAATGGCATGATGGACGATGGACTAATACTGACAAAATGGAAGAATCACCCATTGGTGAACTGATGATACTGTCGGATGAACCTAACAGTAAGACTTAAAATATTTGACCTAATGCTTAACATTTGTAAAATATTGTATATTTAGCTAACTCTTTAGTATAGATTTTAATTCACATTAAATTTATGTTTTATAAGCAACTATAGCACTCTGGAAAATGGAGTTTTGAATTAGAATAGAGCCTGTGTAGTAACACAGGAATCCTGTATCGTAACACTGAAGGCAGCTTTTAAAATCGAGAAAATTCTTTTGATGTCGTGACATTGACCTTAGGTGTCGTAACACCACCATCAGCTTACTCAAAAATCTAAAAATCTAGAGTGGGTTGCGACATCGAACCATGAGTTGTGGCAACGTCAAAATGCCAGGGATGTTACAATACAAAACCTCTGTATTACGACATCATTGTAATTTATCTACAGGGTAAACTTGACCCATTTCGGCAACCCGACAGCTTAACCCTTAATTTACCTAATTTTAAACCCTCAAAACACTTGTTTCTTAACCTAAAAACACATTAACGCTTATTTAAACACCCTTTACCTCTGTTAAATCTCCCTAAATACCTTAAACCTTAAAACCTCATTCTTTCCTTTTTCTTTTTGATTTTTTTGGAAAAATTGCTTCTTTCAATCTTACTTGTGACGGGCAAGAACTGAATCACTCCAAGGAAAAACGAGAAAATAAAGTGTGACAAGGAATCCAATGATATATATAAGGTTAAGGGTTTCTAACTCAAACTTTTATTGTTTCACTAGATTTATCTGCTTGATATTTCATTAGTGAGTCAAAACCCAAACACCTTGCCTCCTAGAAAAGTTAGACGAAATAATGAGCCATAACCAGCGACGGTTCTAAATCCCTCTAATTTTTCAAACCCGGATATTGAAAAATATTTTATTGAACTTCAAGGAAAAGCCTTTATCCAAGAGAGGGGATTGATCCGTCCATGATTTTGTGTAAGGAAATATGGCCTTTAGTCAGATATCATAGGTGGGAACATTTTTGGATGATCCCCAAAGATAGTTTTCTGGTCTTTGTAGTCCATGAATTTTATGCAACATTAAGGGATCAAGAGTGTAGGAACACTGAAGGCCATAAATGGGATATAGTACTTGTGCGAGGGAAAAATATGTACGTAACCCCTCAAATTATTTAAGACTTTTATAATGCTCCATACTATGAAAGTAATTTTATTGATGAAACTAATTTAGAATATTTCTAGGATATAGATATGGATAACATTATAAACTTTTTAACTGAAGGAAGGGGTGAATGGAAATATCACTTAGGTACCAATGTTCTTATGTTCTTTCATCAAGCTATTATGTTTCCAGAGGCTAAAATATGGATTCAATTTGTGTGCACACAAATAGTATCTGGTTTAAATGTTTCTAATGTTAATACCATTTGAGCAGTTTTAATATATGCAGTATTGCAGAAAAAACATGTGTGTATTGGCAAATGGATCCATTAGAACATGAAGAGATGCATTAGTGGCCAGAAGGTGGGAGTTTTTTTTTTCTCTATCTAGTGACGACTTTATGCAAAATGGTGGGTGTATCTATGACATCTACTAAGTAGCCTTTGAAACCTTCCCAAAGTATTATCAGGGAGAATGTTCCAACAATTTATAGAACTATGAGCTAAACAGATAAAAGATTGGAACAAGCAACAGCACGAATTGACAACTACACCAACTTCTTCACAAAGGTTGGCATGACCTCAGTAAGAAGTTGGTGAGAGTAGTGATCCAAAGTTAGATTGGACGATTCAGTGGATACAAGAGTTGAGACCACTTTTTCAATAATTTGCTTGGCAAAACAACATCCGGGTCCCTAATTATACACTCGACATGTTTGGGCCAACAAATCTGGAATAGGAAGAAGAGAGGCGTGAAACCGAAGAGGAATGAGAGAATGAAGAGGATGACAAAAGCGAGAAGATGGATTTTGAAGAAAAAGATTGAATAAATTTAATTTCATTATTAAATACTTGTATTAATTTTTTACTAATTTTGATTTACACTCTGTAGGAGTAGGATTAATAGTAGATTTTTAGTTATATTGCATTTCATTTTCTATGTAGAAACCTAACACGAAAGAGACACAAACAATTCGAGCTTTACACAATCAAAGGGAGAAGCACCCACCATTAGCCGTTAGAGCGACCACGATCAATCGGCTAACTTCTTTCCTTATCTTTTTATGGGGTACACATTGAGGCCAATGTGTCAACTAAAGTGTGGGGGGTAACATCGAAAACTTGTTTATTTGTTTTCAATTTCTACATTTTTCTTGGATTTTTCTTGTCTTTGGTGTGCTTGAGTTTGTAGAAATACAAGTGATTGGTTAGGAGCATTGTTCACAAAAAAAATTGGCATGATGGTAGGTGATTTTAAATTTTTTATTATTAGACTACTAAGTTCTATATGTTACACTATAAATAGGTATTAAGTAATCAATTGTACCAAATGATATAGAAAATACAAGGAAACGAGCATGCTAGTATGAATGATAAATGATTGAATTTGAGTTTTCTTAGTTGATTAAATTTGTGCATATTGAGATATTCAGGGATGGCCTAAGGCATTGTTGGAACACATTTAGAGCCAAAAAGCTGACCTATTCATGTTCACCTTTAGTACCGATTTTTGAGCCTATTAACACTTCTTGATGAACCTTATTACAAACCCCAAGCCTAAAGATGATAATTTGTATTTTCCTCTTTTTTTTTGGTCTTGTGCTGCACGACTATAGATGTCTGGCCATATGTATTGAGGGTTAAGTAGATACATCACGGTGGAGTTTGTAAAAATATAGGGAAATAGGAAAGATTAGTGTGATATTGGAACCCTAGGTTAACTTGAAAGTGCAAAACAAAAGAAATACTCAAAAAGAAAAAGTAATATGAGTAGAAAAAGTTCTCAAAAAAGAGTATTCTTAAGTGAGATGAGTTGAAAAAGAAAGAGATAAAGTCACAAAAGAAAGAGAAACTCGTTCATTATTGCACAGAAACTCGTAGGCTAGCCATAGTTACTATGTCATGCAATGATTTCCTATATATGGATAGATGAGGAAGGTGAGAGAAGGAGAAATAATGTGGTGAGTGGGTACAGGTCACTATGGGGAAAGAATAGGGATCAATGCGATGTGCCAAACTATTTTCATGTTTGCAACTCTCTTGATGCTTACTATCTTTAAAATACATACCTGTCTTAAGCCTCGGAATGTTACAACCTGAAAAGTCCTATGTGACCTAAATATCCTTATACATGAATAGACATCATACTAAACATATGCATAAACGACTATTTGTATTCTGCTCAGATAATCAAATTACTTGTATGATTTATTGATGGATCCCTATAGGTGAGACCCTTAATGCTTGTATACTTTGTAACATACTGACCTTAGATGTTTGTGGTCAAAAGTGGTAAATCAGTTATTCATCATTATAAAGTTGTTAATGAATGTGAAATGCTCAAGTCATGTGCTCCAAACTCAATACTTGTATCGTATTTTCTTAAAGGTCATCATTTGTATTTCTTGCTTATGTTTATGTTGCTTGAGGACAAGCAATGACTTAAGTGTGGAGGACTTTGATTTTTCGTAATTCTGTGTAGCAAACTAAAATAATTATCCCACTTTAGGAGCTTGAAAACAAGCATTTTCAGTAGGTTTGAATTATGTTTTCATACATTTTTAATTAGTGAATAAAATGTGCAAATTGAGTATTTTATTAACCTTAGAGAGCAACTTGACCGCCTTTGGACGTACTAATGCCTAGAGTGTGAATGTTGCAATTAAAAGATAGATAGACAAGGTAGTATCTGCAAGAATACAGGTCGAGTTGTAATATAGTTTTATAGCGAAGTAGGTGAGTACTCCGAGGATCGTACCAAAGGGAGGAAAATGCTAGATCAATTTTAACCTAAGCACTAAAAGATATAATTAGTAATTTTAATTATTTATAGTACAAAGAATAGAAAATAAAAGATTTTTGGGGTTTTTATAATAATAGTAATAAGACAAAATAACATAAAAAGATAAAACTCAAGAGATCAAAAAGGAAGAATAAATCAAATCTGATTATGGGTGATTAACTCACTTCGATATTCTCCATCAACTATCATTTCGGGTTTCCTCGTCAATCAACTAGTCACTACCCTAGCAAGATCTTCTGATCTTCCACTAACACAATGAGTCAACAAGAACCACTTACCTTCTGACCTCGTAGTCCAGACTGGTTTGGGCTTAAGGTGTTCACGAATGGGTAATACTAATTTTGTGTTAATTCCCACCTTGATGACTTCTTAAGGTTGGGAGGCCTAGGGTTTGTTTCACGTTCTTCCTTTCCCAAATAGTTGATCAGTTGAGTAACCCTACAAAATAGTTAACATATCTTACATCCACCCACTAATCCCCCATAGAAGGATTAGTTCCTCATGGCATTCATAAACAATATATAATCGATGTACAGAAAAAGCATGCTAATTAAATCAAGAAGACAAAGTAAATGAAAGAGCCTGATTATATTGAGATGAAGCGCCAACCCACAGAGTTGAATGATTCCACAATCCAGATCTCTTGAAATCGATAAGAACAACTAAATAAAACTAAAACCCAAGAATGATAGAAAATACTAAACTAAATTTTACACAAAGAATCTAAGCTAAAGGAATAATGTCTTTAAGAGGTGACAAATGAGGCTATTTATAGCCTTCAGGTGGCTATTTTCCTTAACCCTAGGTAGCCTAACATTCCCGAGCTTTAAAGTTTGATTGGGCAGACCAAAACGTCCCTGCTTCATGTTTAGTTTTTGTCACAGAGTCAATGTCATAACACACTAGGACCTGTGTCATGACATAACAACTAGTATGCTCCTCTGCATCCATCTTTAGGTGTATGTCACGACACCCTCAGTTTGTGTCACAACATTGAAGGTAGAGTTGAGTTTTTATTTTGTTCCCTATGTTGCGACATCAAGTAATCCATGTTGCAAAATAACATCCAGTATTCATTTAGTACACCTTCTAATGGTTTGCTACCCACTCAAAAAGTACGTTAGCTCACCCTTAGGCCTTATTCAGCCCTTAAGGTCAATAAAAGACTCAATTCGCAAATTTTCTTAGATATAAGTAAAACTAAAGAAACTTAATTAAAATATAACAGAAATGCTTGTATTCAGGCTCCTTAACTGCGAAATCTAATTTAATTTGCTACTCCGAATTATGATAGATCAAACTCCCCCACACTTAAGTCATTGCTTGTCCTTAAGCAACATAAACAATGATATTAAAATGGTGACCCTTGAGCAAATATGATACAAGTATTGACTTCGGAGCATACGACTTAGGCATTTCATACTTATAAACAATCTCAACATGATGAGTAGTTGACTTACCACTTTTAATCACAACATCTAAGTTCAATGCATTACAAAGTACACAAATATTAAGAGTTTCACCTTTAGGAATCCATCAATAGATCATACAAGTACTTTGATTGTAACAACCCGGTTTAGACCCTAGTCAAAACAGTGGTTTCAGGACCACAAATCCTAGTCAAAAAATACTTTTATATTATTTTCCATGCTTATTATATGTGAATTAGTATGTGTGAAAATTCCATATGAAAATTTGATCGTTTGTATGCCTAATTTGATAAAAGGACCTAATCGCGTAAAATGTAAAAGTGGACTTCTATTTGTTAAAGTGCTTAATTGTTATTTCTCTTTAATTGAGAGGTCTTTATGTTATCAATATGCCATTTACATGGTAAGTGGACATTTATGGCCTTATACATTAATGTTTTAAATGTTTATTGATTATGGGAAAAATGGTAAATGATGTATTATTAAGTATTTAATAAAAGAAAACATGAAATTTATGTTTCATTCATCCATGTTTGCCAAAATTATCAAGGAAAAGGAAAGAAAAATATAAGCTAGGGTTCGGCCAATGTTTTCTTTGACTTAGGTATGTATTTTGCTCAATTTTTGATGATTTCTACATTTTTGTGATCATTGCTTTGTGTTTTACTAAGCCCATATCTCAATTTCTGATTTTGAGTTGAGCTATTGATGAAGTTGTGAGCTTTGTGTTGTTAAATGATGAAAAATGAAAGATATGTGATAGATAAATATACTTTGTCTTTGAATTTTTGATGAATTTGAATAATTTGGGCTAAATTGTGAAAATGGAAAATTGAGGGACTAAAATGTGAAATAAATGAAATATACAGACTTGTATGAACTACATGAAAATTTGGCTAAGCATGGGTATATGGAAATTTTGTATATTTTGTGATTTTTGTGATTAGGGACTAAAGTGTTAAAATGTGAAAATGTGAGGGCCAATTTGTAAAATTCCCTAAATATGTATATATGGATTGAATTGAACGATTTGGTAAATAAAAGAGTTAAATTTGAATTTATATAGATCAAGAACAAAAGAAAATGGAATTAGATCGGGGGAAATCGAAAGTCGTCAAATAGTCGACTCCGTTCGTTCAAATCCGTACGAGGTAAGTTATTCTACAAATAAATGTGCTTGAATCAATTTATTTCTACTTATTGCCATTGAAATGAAATGAATCGCTTGGAAGATGAATATGTGAAATTGTGAAAGCATCGACAGTGTTTCGACGTCCGATAAGCTCCGTAAGAACCATAAGAATAGTTACGATACATATGTCATGACATAGGATCCGATATGTGTTTTCGAGTAAGACCATGTATGGGACATTGGCATTGACTTATGATTTACGTGTAAGACCATGTCTGGGACATCGGCATTGTATTTGATTTTGTGTAAGACCCTGTCTGGGACAGTGGCATTGATATTTGATTACATATAAGACCATGTCTGGGACGTTGGCATTTTATGAGCTTTCTGAGCTATCTTAGTATCCTTATTGATTCCGAACGGTTAAACGGACATTCTGAAAAATAAATGAATATGAGAATGTGTATCCAAATTCAGGTACGTATGAAATGTATATTATGATTGAGAATGAAAGGCAAGTATATGTTTATATGTGGACATATGAAATATGTATGAATCATATGAGTATGAAATGTGTTATGTGTAAGTGACTTATGAATAATTGAGTTCTATGAGAATTATGGGTATGTGGTTATGTTTTGCCATGAACTACTTGAATGAAATGGTTTAGAAATGTGTTATGTGATGAGTT
Source organism: Gossypium arboreum (assembly GCF_025698485.1). Lineage (NCBI taxonomy): Eukaryota > Viridiplantae > Streptophyta > Magnoliopsida > Malvales > Malvaceae > Gossypium > Gossypium arboreum. Next base: position 14,859,247 of record NC_069071.1, read on the forward strand.
TATTTGTAGATGGTTTACTAAGCTTTTGAAAGCTTACGTTGTGTATGTTTGTATTGTTTTTAGATATTGAAGCAACTAGGAGCTCGGGGATCATTGAGAAGCATCACCACACTATCGAACTCTATTTTGGTACCTTTTGAAAATGTATATATTAAAGTATGGCATGTATAGGCTACAAGTATTTGAATATGTTTTGTAATGTATATATCATGCCATGTGATATGGCTAGATTATGGTTTGATTTTGATATGTGATATGTGATGCAAAAATGATATGTCTGGTGTATATATATATGACCTAGTGAGAAATGGTCAATTTGGTAAGTTGGTAATGTGATTTAGTTATAGAAATGGTATGATTTTGGCATGAGATTAGATGTGAAATATTGAGATAAGGATATGTTAGAATGAATGGGTTTGCTTTGTGACTTTTGGTGTGTTTTGAATTGGTTAAAAAGGATGACCTTTGTTTGTTAATGAAATGACATGAATGATATATGTTTTAGTTGTGAATCGGTTGAGAATTTGGTATAAAATGTTTGGTTTGGATCATGTAGGGAGGACCCAAAATTAGGGTGGCAAGTTAGCCTTGTAAATAGCTTATTTTTGTCTACACGGGAAGAGACATGGGCTTGTGCCTCAGCGGTGTGTGACATACAGGTATGTTGCATGGCCGTGTGTCCCTTGGGGTACCCTACGATTTAAAGTCAGTATACCGTACAGTTTTGACACGGCCTAAATACAAGGGCGTGTCTAGCGGTCGTGTGTGACACATCGGCTGGCACATGGGCGTGTGGTCGGCCGTGTGAACCAACTCAGTAGCCTCCCCAATTTTCACACGGCTTGGCACACGGGCGTGTCTTATGGCTGTGTGGACAAGTCAGTATGTAAGCCTTGTTTTGCCACGACCTAGACACACGGGCATGTCTAATGCCGTTTGAGGTACACGGCCTACTCACATGGGTGTGTGACCTTTATAGCTTTGAAAAATGTTTAAGTTTCAAAAAATTTTGTATGCATTCAGTTTAGTCTCGACCCTTTTCTAAAGCATGTTTAAGGTCTTGTTGACCTATATAAGGGACTCTGTAATGATGCGTGACTATGATACTATGATGATTGTGTAATGAATGCGAAATGTTTCGACATGTCCGGTAATGTCTCTTAACCCTAGTCTGATGACAGATACGGGTTAGGGGTGTTACATTTTATTGGTATCAGAGCTATGGTTTAGTCGATTCTAGGACTAACGTAGTGTATGTAAGTCTAGCTATTCATGCCATATTTATGAACTGGATAGTGTGATGAATCCTGACAATGAAAATATGCTTTTATATAGTAAATGGATCTCAAACGAGCCATAGCTGATGATGTTGAGAGTAATGCGCCTGCTTCCGCGTAAGGGACAGTGCTATCCGACTCTAGACTTGCTACTAGTAGTCATGACGGGGAGGCTAAGCAAGCCTTTTATCAAATGATGAACGATTGGTTCACGCAATATATCAGAACTAATCCGGCTGTGCCACAACCTTCACCCCCAGTTAATCCTCCGTAAGTTCCTGTTATGCCACAAGCTAATCTGATTGAGTTGAATAAGCCTCCGGTCAATAAAATTAGAAAATATGGGGTCGAAGAATTCTGTGCTACTACTAATGATAATGCTGAGAGAGCCGAGTTCTAGTTAGAGAATATAATACGAGTGTTCGATGAATTGTCATTGACTCCGGACGAATTCACAAAATGTGTTATTTCACTTTTGAGAGATACGGCGTATCATTGGTGGAAGACATTAATATATGTGGTTCCGAGAGAACGAGTTACCTGGGATTTCTTTCAAGCCGAATTCCGAAAGAAATATATTAGTTAGATATTCATCGATCAAAAACGTAAAGAGTTTCTTAAGCTAAAACAAGGTGTTACAGAATACGAGCGAGAATTTGTGAGATTGAGCCAGTCTGCACGAGAATGTGTCTCGACTGAAGCAATCATGTGCAAGAGATTCGAGGATGGTTTTAATGAAGACATCAAATTGTTAGCGGGGATTTTAGAAATAAAAGAGTTTATTATGCTTGTTGAGCGAGCATGTAAAGCTGAAAAACTCTGGAAAGAGAAAATAAAAGCTGACTCAGAAGCTAGAGATGTGAGAAAGAGATCTACAAGTAAATCATTTCAGTCTATGTCAAAGAAATTCTGAGACGATTATAGTCATTCAAAGGCTAATGTGGGACATTCGAGTAGAGATCGTGCAAGATCACATTCGAGCTTTAGAGCTCCACCTACTTCTGTTGCTAGTGTTGGAAATGTCTGATTCGATCGACCTGAGTGCAAACACTGTGGTAAAAGACAACCCGAAAATTGTAGACTGTATGATCAGGCTTGTTTTAAATGTGGATATTTAGATTATTTTATCTGTGATTGCTCGAGTCTGTTAAGCAAGAGATTGTGCAAAATCCAGGACCGAGTAACACTTCAGCTAGAGGTAGACCTCCTAAAAATATGGGAAATGTGAGTAGCAGTCAAAGAGGGACTAAAGACACCGCTGTTCGATCCGAGGCTCGCACACCTGCCAGAGCCTATGCCTTTCGTGCTAGTGAGGAAGCTTCGTCTCCAGATATTATAACGAGTACTTTACTCTTCACGATAATTATGTGATTGCATTGATAGATCCAGGATCAACGCATTCTTATATATGCATGAACTTAGTGAACAGTAAGACATTGCCTATAAAGTCTACTGTATTTGTAATTAGAGTATCGAACCCCTTAGGCAGATGTGTTTTGGTTGATAAAGTCAGCAAGAATTGTCCGTTAATGTTTCAAGACATTTGTTTTCTGGATGATTTGATGTTATTACCCTTTGACGAGTTCAATATAATTTCGGGTATGGATTGGTTAACTTTGCACGATGCTATTGCGAATTGCAAATAGGAGACTACTGATTTGAGATGCAAGAATAATGAAATAGTTTGAATTGAATCTAGTGACTTAAATGGGTTGTCGGCTGTGATATCTTCGATGAAAGCTCTGAGTATTGTGAAAAAAGGTTGTGAAGCCTACTTTGCCTATGTGATCGATTCAAAAGTAACAGAAAAGAAAGTTTAATTAGTGCCTATTGTCTGTGAATTCCTTGATGTATTTCCTAAAGAACTTCCGGGATTACCTTTGATTTGAGAAATTGAATTTGGCATTGAATTAGTACCGGGAACTACTCCGATATTGATAGCTCCGTACAGAATGCTCTGACAGAGTTAAAAGAGTTAAAGTCTCGATTGCAAGAGTTGACCGATGAGGAATTGCAAGACTGAGTTTCTCACCTTTGGGTGCTCCTACTCTGTTCGTGAAAAAGAAAGACGGCACAATGAGAATGTGCATTGATTATCGTCAGTTGAGCAAAGTAACTATCAAGAATAAATATCCTATGCCCAAAATTGACGATTTGTTTGATCAATTGAAAGGAGCTACCGTGTTTTCAAAGATAGATCTAAGGTCGGGTTACTATTAGTTGCGAGTAAAAGATTTAGACATTTCGAAAATTGCATTCAGAACGAGGTACGGACATTATGAGTTTCTAGTTATGCTTTTCGGATTAACAAATGCACCTATTGTTTTTATTGATTTGATGAACAAAATTTTCAGACCGTATGTCGTATTCATTTATGACATTTTGATTTATTCGCGTGATGAAACTGAACATGGGTGTGTAATCCGTACAGACAAGTCAGTATGTATGCCCTATTGTCTAATGCCGTGTAAGACACACGGCCTACTCACATGTGTGTGTGACCTTTATAACTTTGAAAAATGTTTAAGTTTCAAAAAATTTTGTATGCGTTCAGTTTATTCTCGACCCTTTTCTAAAGCATGTTTAAGGTCTTGTTGACCTATATAAGGGACTCTGTAATGATGCGTGACTATGATACTATGATAATTGTGTAATGAATGCGAAATGTCTCGATATGTCCAATAATGACTCTTAACCTTAGTCCGGTGACAGATACAGGCTAAGTGTGTTACATTTTTTTGGTATCAGAGCTACGATTTAGTCGATTCTAGGACTAACGTAGCGTATGTAAGTCTAGCTATACATGCCATATTTATGAATTGGATAGTGTGATGAATCTTGACAATGAAAATATGTTTTTATATAGTAAATGGATCTCAAACGAGCCGTAGCTAATGATGTCGAGAGTAATGTGCTTGCTCCCGCGTAAGGGACAGCGCCATCCGACTCTAGACTTGGTACTAGCAGTCATGACAGGAGGCTAAGCAAGCCTTTTATCAAATGATGAATGATTGGTTCACGCAATATATCAAAACTAATTCGGCTATGCCACAACCTTCACCCCTAGTTAATCCTCTGCAAGTTCTTGTTATGCCACAAGCTAATTCGATTTGAGTTGAATAAGCCTTCAGTCGATAAAATTAGAAAATATGGGGCCAAAGAATACTGTGCTACTACTAATGATGATGCTGAGAGAGCTGAGTTCTAGTTAGAGAATACAATAAGAGTGTTCGATGAATTGTCATTGACTCCGGATGAATGCATAAAATGTGATGTTTCACTTTTGAGAGATACGGCGTATCATTGGTGGAAGACATTAATATATGTGGTTCCGAGAGAACGAGTTACCTGGGATTTCTTTCAAGATAAATTCCAAAAGAAATACATCAGTCAGGGATTCATCGATCAGAAACGTAAAGAGTTTCTTAATCTAAAATAAGGTGTTATAGAATACGAGCGAGAATTTGTGAGATTGAGCCAGTATGCACGAGAATGTGTTTCGACTGAAGCAATCATGTGCAAGAGATTCGAGGATGGTTTTAATGAAGACATCAAATTGTTTTTCGAGATTTTAGAAATAAAAAAGTTTATTGTGCTTGTTGAGTGAGCATGTAAAGTTGAAAAACTCGGGAAAGAGAAAAGAAAAGCTGACTCAGAAAGAGATCTACAAGAAAATTATTTCAGTCTATGTCAAAGAAATTTCGAGATGATTATAGTCGTTCAAAGGCTAATGGGGGACATTCGAGTAGAGATCGTGCAAGATCACATTTGAGCTTCAGAGATCCAGCTGCTTCTGTTGCTAGTGCTAGAAATGTCCGATTCGATCGACCTGAGTCCAAACACTGTGGTAAAAGACAACCTGGAAATTATAGACTGTATGATCGAGCTTGTTTGAAATGTGGATCTTTAGATCATTCTATCCGTGATTGTCCCGAGTCTGTTGAGCAAGAGATTGTGCAAAATCTAAGACCGAGTAACACTTCAGCTAGAGGTAGACCTCTTAGAAATACGAAAAATCTGAGTGGTAGTCAAAGAGGGACTAAAGAAACTGCTGTTCAATCTGAGGCTCGCGCACCTACCAGAGCCTATGCCATTTGTGCTTGTGAGGAAGCTTCGTCTCTAGATGTTATAACAGGTACTTTTACCTTTTACGATACTTATGTGATTGCATTGATAGATCCAGGATCAATGCATTCTTATATATGCATGGACTTAGTGAACAGTAAGACTTTGCCTGTAGAGTCTACTAAATTTGTAATTAGAGTATCGAACTGTAACACCCCAAACCCGGCTTAGACCTTATGGCTGAATCAAGCATGTTGCATCAAAGTGTCGTTCAAAAATCGAGTTGTCGTTAAAAGTTTATTCCTAAAATTAAAACCTTTTGTACGGGGTTAGAAAATCATCTCGTCACAAACGTTTGCCAAAATATTTGCCTTTGGAATATTAATTCAACTTAAATCGCGGAAGCTCTTTTGAGAACTTTATTGTTTTAAGCTCGTGTTCTTCAAAAATCCGTGAATAATTTGAAAGCTTGAGTTTTCCTAGACTAGCAGTCTAATATAAGAAATCAAAAGCCTAATTAAAACTGAAACCCACAATGGCCTTATTACATAATCAAAAACCTAATATGAAATTTAAAATAAATAAAGACAAGTTGCAGATCCACTGCAATCGTGTGGCCACCTTCGAGTCCCTCACGACTCCAAATCGTCTAAGGCTAGGTATTACCTGCACAGTTAGTCAGAAAGAGTGAGTTTGTGAAAACACAGTGTGTAATACCTTAAAAATGCAAACAGTCAGATATACAGTATGCAGAAACAGACTGGGCCTGAGCCCATCACAGAAATAGTATCAAGTGGGCCTTAGCCCATTAACAGAGTCAGGTGGGCCTAAGCCCAATCTGAAATCGATGTCGATGTAGATATGCGATGATTCCCACCAGTCCAACCAAAGACACCATGTGGGGATAAAATCGACCCACCTAGCCAACACACCAAGCTTAACACCGGTTGCGGCACTCCATAGACAGAACGACTCAACACCGTAGACAAAACGACTAAAGGTCGTAAATATCACAATAACGTTGCTAGTTAACAGAACAATTATAAGCCATAAGTATCACAGAATGGTTGAAAGCCTTGCACAGAACGGCTACAGGCTGTACACTTCCTCCATCAATAATAACCCAACCCCATGCAGTATGTCATGTCATAAATATTATGTGTATGCAAAGTCATACTCAGTACAATTATATATGTAAATTATAAGCACATCAGTCATACAGAACATAAAGGCATAATCTTCATTCTACCATACAGGGGTATTACGATCATTTTACCCTAAGGGGCATTATGGTCATTTTACTGTACAAAGGTATTTTGGTAATTTTACCAACTAGGGGTATTTTGGTAATTTTACAAACGAGGTCTTAACGACCCAACAGAAGGTCCACCGTCACCTCAAGCGACTTAAGTGACCTAAACAGACATAACGATATGAATGGGCCTAAAGCCTATTACTCTGCCCAAGTGGGCCCACACACTCGTGTGGCCCATTTAGCCCAAATTTTGATACGACTATGTGTACCCCATAGTTTGGTTCATTAAAAGTCACTTACCGTGGATTTTTCCCGTGTAGAGCCCACGAGGCCATTGGGCCTTACGGCCCATTTTGGCCCATCGAGGCCCACAACGACTTAAGTCTACGAAAATGCACGTGGAAGCCTTTACAGTCTATCGCCCATGATTTGTGGGCTCGGTATACCCCACAAGTGATCACACGCTCGCGAGGCCTCAAATGTTGACATTTTGGCTTTTCGGCTTTCCAGCTTTTGCAGATTTGCAGTTAACCAAGGGGGTCCGATTGCACACCTATTTTGATTTCCTGACAGTAACGATTCACGGTACGCCGTTACACACTTGTTATGGATTGTAGTTGAACATCCTCCAAGATTAAGCACCTATGATAACGACAACCCCATCAATAGCCTCAGCCCCTCATTAATCTATCACCATAATATTGAAAACGTTTTAACAAACTAATGCTACTTACCAGTCAACAACTGCAGCCACTTCCAGCCCCTAAAAACCCGTACTCTCTTTAATGCTATAACCTTCACAAGAACCGTGAATCGTCTTATATGAATCCATAATCCCAAAAGAATACATTTATGCTATGCAAAAAACATTTACCACAAATTGAAAGATCCCTTGTAGAAGAAAGGTAATCAGCCTACACCCTGGTTAAGGAGAATGAATCCCTAGCATTATTTGAACGAGGAAGAAAGGTGTTAGATGAACTTATTCATACGACAAACAAAAAGAAGATAGCCTTTCGGCCCAGGAGATACCAAAAATCGAGCATGAAAATAGGAGCCACCTAAGTTTCGGCTAGAATAACCACTTACCCAAAAATCGAAGAGATGAAGCAACGGTTAGGAATGCAGAGTATTCAGCTTTCTTGAAGAGAAAAGAAACAATAAAAGAGAAAGAAGTAATTGTGTTCAGCCTAAAAAAACTTTAAAAACAAAAGAAGAAATATTGAAGACAAAAGAGTAATAGGTTCGGCTAGAAAGAAAAGAATAGGTAGTCAATATTTGGCCAATGAGAGATTCGGCAGCTTTAGAAACAAAGGAGAGAGGAAAAAGGTTTGAGTAGAACAAAACAAGATATTCGGTATGTTGACACAAAAGACTTGCACTATACAAATCCCGAAGAAACACAAATGATAGCCAAGGAAGCCGGAACTAGAGAAAAAAGAAGCTAAAAATGGAGAACCCCAAAATGCCTAAAAGGTAATTCGGCCACTACTCAATACTATTTGTCGAAAATGCATACCCTCAAACCCTTTGGCCGAATTTTGCATCATCAAGCTGTCCATTTCGGCTACAACTCTTCTCCACTCAAACTCCTTGAAAATCTCATTAATTCTCTCCCTTTATCTCTCTCTGATATCCTCCACAACCAACCACAAGACCAATTCAAATTTTCCATCACTAGAGTTCAAATCCAACACTAACTCTTGCCATCCCCTGATAGCAAAATAATTAATCCTTGCTTGCCATGGGATTCAAACCCTTACTCTCACAATAATCTGCCATGCCACCACCACTAGGCCATAAGCTCACTTGTGTTATCAATCAGTCGTAATAAAATATAAGCCCTACATACCAACGTTCAGATTCACTTGAGAGCAAAAATTAAAATAAATTGCAAGAGCCAAGACTTGAACCCAGGCTCCCTTGCAATCTTAATGACACCACAACCACCAGACCACATGTTTCCTTGTGTCATTTATTTAACTTAATAATTTAAAAGGCCTTCATCCAAGCATCCAGGGTTTTATTCACTTAAAACTAAAATTTTTGCTAAAGCCCAAGTTTGAACCCAAGATTTCTCCAACACTTCTTAGGGCCATTAACCACTAAAGTAGACATTTAATTGTGTCATTCACTTGCACAACTAAATTCCAATTCCTCCGGGACGCGAAGCCCTTTTCTTCTAGGCCCAAGTTTTGGGGCGTTACACGAACCCCTTAGGCAGATGTGTTTTGGTTGATAAAGTCTATAAGAATTTTCCATTAATGTTTCGAGACATTTGTCTTCTGGATGATTTGATGTTATTACCCTTTGACGAATTCAATATAATTTTGGATATAGATAGGTTAACTTTGCACGATGCTATTGTGAATTGCAAACAAGAGACTATTGATTTGAGATGCAAGAATAATGAAATAGTCTGAATTGAATCTAGTGACTTAAATGGGTTGTCGGCTGTGATATTTTCGATGAAAGCTCTAAGTATTTTAAAAAAGGGTTGTGAAGCCTACTCTGCCTATGTGATTGATTCTAAAGTAAGAGAAAAGAAAGTTTAATCAGTACATGTTGTTTGTGAATTCCCTGATGTATTTCCTGAAGAATTTTTGGGATTACCTCTGATTTTAGAAATTGAATTTGGCATTGAATTAGTATCGGGAACTACTCCGATATCGATAGCTCCGTATAGAATGGCTCCGACAGAGTTAAAAGAATTAAAGTCTAGATTGTTAGAGTTGACCGATAGAGGATTTGCAAGACTGAGTTTCTCAACTTGGGGTGCTCATGCTCTATTTGTGAAAAAGAAAGACGGTACAATGAGAATGTGCATTGATTATCGTTAGTTGAACAAAGTAACTATCAAGAATAAATATCCTCTGCCCAGAATTGACGATTTGTTTGATCAGTTGAAAGGAGCTACTATGTTTTCAAAGATAGATCTGAGATCGGGTTACTATCGATTCTTGAGTAAAAGATTCGACATTCAAAACGCATTGAGCGAGATATGGACACTATGAGTTTCCAGTTATGCCTTTCAGATTAAAAAATGCACCTTCTATTTTTAGGGATTTGATTAACATAATTTTTAGACCGTATGTCGTATTCGTTTATGACATTTTGATTTATTTGCGTGATGAAACTGAACATGCTGAACATCTGAGAATAGTGCTACAAACTTTGCGAGATAAATAGTTGTATGCGAAGTTTAGCATATGTGAGTTCTGGTTACGAGAAGTCAGTTTTCTCGGACATGTTGTGTCAACATCTGGTATTCGAGTTGATCCAAGCAAGATTTCAGCTATTCTGGATTGGAAGCCTCTAAGAAATATTTCTGAAGTCCGCAGTTTTTTGGGATTTGCTAGTTATTGCCGAAGATTTGTAAATGGCTTTTCTATGATTACAACTCCGTTGACGAAACTACTTTAAAAAGGTGAAATTTGAATGGTCTGAAAAGTGTTAGAAAAACTTTGATCAGTTGAAAGCCCTATTGACTGAAGCTCCGGTGTTAGTACAACTAGAATCGAGTAAAGAATTTGTGATCTATAGTGATGTATCGTTGAACGGTCTGGGTTGTGTTTCGATGCAAGAAGGCAAAGTCATAGCTTATGCCTCGAGACAGTTAAAGCCGCACGAAAAGAATTATCTGACACACGACCTTGAGTTAGCTACAATTCTATTTGCTTTGAATATTTGATGCCATTATCTATTTGGTGAGAAATGTCATGTATATTCAGATCATAAGAGTTTGAAATATCTAATGACTCAGAAAGATTTGAACCTGTGATAGAGAAGATGGTTAGAATATCTGAAAGACTACGAACTTTTATTGATTATCATCCGAGAAAAGCAAATGTTGTTGCTGATGCTTTGAGTTAGAAATCATTATTTGCATTACGTGCTATGAATGTTTAGTTGAATTGAAAGCGAGACCTTTGTTCTTACAACAGATTATTGATGCTTAAAAGGTTGATAATAAGATTATAGCAAAACGAGCTCAATGTGATTTGAATTCTGATTCTGAATTTTGAGTTAGTACTAATGATTTTTTGAGATTTCGAGATAGAATTTGTGTTCCTAGAAATCCAGAGTTGATTTAGATGATTTTGAACGAAGCTCACAATAGTCGTTTATCTATACATTCAGGTAGCATAAAAATGTATAATGATTTGAAACAACATTACTGGTGGTCTGGAATGAAAAAAGATATCTCCGACTTTGTTTTGAAATTTTTGATCTGTTATCAAGTTAAAGCTGAACATCAAGTGCCATCTGGTTTGTTACACCCGATTATGATTCTCGAGTGGAAATGGGATAGTGTGACGATGGATTTTGTTTCGGGTTTGCCCCTATCTCACGAAAGAAAGATGATATCTGGGTTGTGGTTGATTGATTGACGAAATTAGCTCATTTTATTTTGATACGATCTAAGTTATACATTTATGATATTGTGAGATTTCACGATGTGCCATTATCTATTGTGTTAGATAGAGACCCGAGATTCACTTCACCCGTAGACGGATGGTCAATCCAAGCGGATTATTCAGATTCTCGAGGATATGTTAAGATGTTGTATTTTTGTGTTTAAAGGTACGTGGGAACAGTATTTTCCATTGATTGAATTCGCTTATAATAATAGTTTTCAATCAAGTATTAAAATGGCACCGTACGAAGCCTTATATGGTAGAAAATGCTGTACACCTTTGTATTGGACTTAGCTTAGCAAGAATAAGATTCACGGGGTTGATTTGATTAAAGAGACTGAACAGAAAGTGAAAATGATTAGTAAAAGTCTGAAAGTAGCTTCTGATCGTCAAAAATCATATGCAGATTTTAAAAGAATAGACATTGAATTTGAGATAGGCAATAAAGTGTTTTTGAAAGTGTCCCCGTGGAAAAAAGTACTTCGATTTGGCAGAAAAGGCAAATTGAGTCCGAGGTTCATCAAGCCCTATGAGATTGTCGAGCGTATCGGGCCGGTTGCTTATCGATTGTTGTTGCCACCTGAGTTAGAAAAGATTCACAATGTATTTCACGTATCGATGCTTCGACGATACAAATCCGATCCTTCACATGTAATTTCTCCGCCTGAGATTGAGATTCCGTCCGATATGACTTATAAAGAAGAACTGATTCGTATCTTAGCTCGCGAGGTTAAAGAACTATGAAATAAGAAAATTTTGTTAGTCAAAGTGATGTGGCATTTACATGGTGTTGAACAGGCTACATGGGAGCCCGAAGATGTTATGAGACAACAATATCTGAATCTGTTCAATAGTAAGATTTTCGGGGACGAAAATCCCAAAGGGGGGAGAGTTGTAATAGCTCGAATTAGACCCTAGTCGGAACAGTGGTTTTGGGACCACAAATCTGAGTTAGAAAATTATTTTTATATTATTTTTCGTGCTTATTATATGTGAATTAGTATGTGTGAAAATTTCGTATGAAAATTTGATCGTTTGTGTGCTTAATTTGATAAAAGAACCTAATCACGTAAAATGTAAAAGTGGACTTCTATTTGTTAAAGTGCTTAATTGCTATGTCTCTTTAATTGAAAGGTCCTTATGTTGTTAATATTTCATTTACATGGTAAGTGGACATTTATGACCTTATACATTAATGTTTTAAATGTTTATTAATTATGGGAAAAATGGTAAATGATGTATTATTAAGTATTTAATAAAAGAAAACATGAAATTTGTGTTTCATTCATCCATGTTTGCCGAAGTTATCAAGGAAAAAGAAAGAAAAATACAAGCTAGGGTTCAGCCAATGTTTTCTTTGATTTAGGTATGTATTTTGCTTGGTTTTTTATTATTTCTACATTTTTGTGATCGTTGCTTTGTGTTTTACTAAGCCCATGTCTCAATTTCTAATTTTGCTAATGGTTTTGAGTTGACCTATTGATGAAATTGTGAGCTTTGTGTTGCTAAATGATGAAAAATGAAAGATATGTGATAGATAAATATACTTTGTCTTTGAATTTTTGATGAATTTGAATAATTTGGGCTAAATTGTGAAAATGGAAAATTGAGGGACTAAAATATGAAATAAATGAAATATGTGGAATTGTATGAACTATATGAAAATTTGGCTAAGCATGGGTATATGGAAATTTTGTATATTTTGTGATTTTTATGATTAATGACTAAAGTGTTAAAATGTGAAAATGTGAGGGCTAATTTGTAAAATTCCCCAAATATGCATATAGGGATTGAATTGAATGATTTGGTGAATAAAAGAGTTAAATTTGAATTTATATAGATCAAGAACAAAAGAAAACGGAATTAGATTGGGGGAAGTCGAAAGTCATCGAGTAATTGACTCCGTTCATTTGAATCCGTACGAGGTAAGTCGATATACAAATAAATGTGTTTAAATCAATTTTTTTCTGCTTATATGCTATTGAAATGAAATGAATGGCTTGGAAGATGAATATGTGAAATTGTGAAAGCATCGACAGTGTTTCGACGTCCGATAAGCCCCGTAGGAACCATAGGAATAGTTACGATACATATGTCATGACATAGGATCTGATATGTGTTTTCGTGTAAGACCACATATGGGACGTTGGCATCGAATTATGATTTACGTGTAAGACCATGTCTAGGACATCGACATCATATTTGATTTTGTGTAAGACCCTGTTTGGGACAGTGGCGTCGATATTTGATTACATGTAAGACCACGTCTAGGACGTTGGCATTTTATGAGCTTTCCGAGCTATCTGAGTATCCTTATTGATTCTGAACTGTTCAACGGGCATTTCGAGAAATAAATGAAAATGAGAATGTGTATCCAAATTCAGGTACATTTGAAATGTATATTATGATTAAGAATGAAAGGTAAGTATATGTTTGTATGTGGACATATGAAATATGTATGAATTATATGAGTATGAAATGTGTTATGTGTAAGTGACTTATGAATAATTGAGTTATATGAGAATTATGAGTATGTGGTTATGTTTTTCCATGAAATACATGAATGAAATGGTTTAGAAATATGTTATGTGTTGAGTTTATTTGTATATGGCTTACTAAGCTTTTGAGAGCTTACTTTGTGTGTGTTTGCATTATTTTTAGAGGGAGCTTGGGGATCATCATCACACTATCGAACTCTATTTTGGTACCTTTTGAAAATGTATATATTAAAGTATGGCATGTATAGGCTAGAAGTATTTGAATATGTTTTGTAATTTGTATATCATGCCATGTGATATGGCTAGATTATGGTTTGATTTTGATATGTGATATGTGATGCAAAAATAATATTTTTGGTGTATATATATATGTCCTAGTGACAAATGGTCAATTTGGTAAGTTGGTAATGTGATTTAGTTATAAAAATGGTATGATTTTGGCATGAGATTGGATGTGAAATATTGAGATAAGGATATGTTAGAATGAATGGGTTTGCTATGTGATTTTTGGTATGTTTTGAATTGGTTAAAAAGGATGAAATTTGTTGTTAATGAAATAGCATGAATGATGTATATTTTAGTTGTGAATTGGTTGAGAATTTGGTATAGAATGTTTGGTTTTGATCATGTAGGGAGGACCCATGCAACACCCCGTACCCGAGTCCGTTACCGGAGTCGAACACAAGGTGCACACAGACTTAGCTTAATTGTTTTCACAGTCCATAAAAAAAATTTTCCAGACTAGCTGGTTACTGCATCACTGTCGCTTTAAAAATCATATCTTGAGTTTTAAAGCTCGAAAATCAGTTTTGTAATTTTTCCCTGAAACTAGACTCATAAGTCCATCAACATATTTTTTTCTAGAATTTTTGGTCAGGCCAATTAGTACAGTTTATTAGTTAAAGTCTCCCCTGTTGCAGGGACCGACTGCACTGACCTTCGTGCATTACGAATTGGATATCTCCCTGTACAGGGCTTCAATACTGATGCCGTTTGTTTCTATAGAAATTACACTCAGATAGAAATCTATACATATATGGCATGACTCCTAATTATATCTGGTTAATTTAAAATGAACTTCCAAAGTCGGAACAGGGGATCCAGAAACCGTTCTGGCCCTGTTTCACGAGAACTTTAATATCTCTTAATATATAACTCATATGACCGTTTCGTTTCTTCTATATGAAAGTAGATTCATCAAGGTTCATTTACATAATTTATTCACTATTTAATACCATTCCTACTATTTTTAGTGATTTTTCACATCCACATCACTGCTGCTGTCAGCATCTGCCTTTAAGGTAGGCTTGACCTATTTCATGGTTTCCATGATTCAATTGGCCCCTTTTGCATACATAGCACAAGGTGTGATCATGATTAACCATTCCAATGGCTAATCATTTCAAAACAATTCCATACCTCATAATGATCAACATACAAACGATTATAGTACTATGCTAGAAACGATATAAGCCATTTTCGCATGGCTATCCGAATTTACACAAAACCGAAAGGTACATAACCTACAACAAAAGGGTAGTCCTATACATGCCATTTCAAAGTTCAACCAAAATTGTACCAAAATGGGGGCTTTGATAGTGTGGATGACTTCGACTTCAATGATCCCGAATCCGATAGCTAACGAGCAAAATCTATAAAACAGAGAAACAGAGAAAACGGAGTAAGCATTTAATGCTTAGTAAGTTTTAAGCAAAACAAAGTGTTCTCAATCACTATCATTGGTCATTCATATCAACTGTTCGATGAAGTTAATCCAGGGCTTCATCTCGATCTATAATATCATTAAACGCAACACTTGGCTGCCACATAAATACTTTCGAATAATAATGACCTAGATGGTCAAATATTTCCCAAGCACATTCTTCATCGATTTTCAACTTCAATAATCCTTTCCACTTGTTCATAATCACATCCATGCTTTTAAGTATTTCAACATGACAAGTACTAAATTACCATAGGCACATAAAGAACCAAACATATTCCTTATCACATATCGTAAGCTTACAAATCATAATCCTTACCTTGTATTGGCACATCTAGCTCAACCCAACCCATACTCAAATCATAGGCTTTTGGGCGAATATGCACTAATACATAAGAATATTTCATCGCATACTTTACTATACAACATACCATTACCAATTAGATCATTCTCATATTTGGAGTTATAATATTAGTCACATTTACCTACCTCTTTGATACTTGATAATTCACCTCGAAATCACCCCACCGATGGGTAAGTAATACGCACTGAACATCTTAAATACATAATACTTATTTGATGGTAACTTAATGCGGATACTCAATATCAAAGTCTTACTTGAATCCTAGCCTTTAGCCGTCGGGTCTTTAAAGCTCGGATCTAGTACGAGCATGAAGCCTCTGAGACATTAATCGGGATAATATTCTCGCATAAAGCTGCGGAGTTTTAACCGGATATAGTCTCGACACAAATGCCCTCGGGACTTATCACATTTATACACTTTCATATTCATCGCATTGGCCATTCGGCCTTATCACTTATATACACTTTGACATTCATCACATCGGCCATTCGCCTTATCACATATATACATCTCATACATGTTTCATACTAGCCATTTGGCTTTACCACACATATATCTCATACATATTTCACACTAGCCATTTGGCTTTACCACACATATACCACATACATATTTCACACTAGCCATTTGGCTTTACCACACATATATCACATACATATTTCACACTAGCCATTTGGCTTTACCACACATATATATATTTAACTTGTATATCAATTTCAGCAATGGCTTATAAGCAACTCAAATGGTTTTATTAAGGTTTACAACAAAATCCCAAATTCAGCACAAGCTGTTTTTCCTGAGCAACAGTCATTAAATTATTCATAAATGGAGCTACGAAACTCCAAATGAAGTGCCGTTAATTTTCCCTGAATATAGACTCGTATATCTTCCATCTATAAATTTTTCAGAATTTTGGTTTGGCCAATCAATACCAGATTTTTCTTAAAGTTTCCCTGTTTCACTATTTGACTAACCTGACCAGTCTTCACTACGAATCAAAATTCTCATTGTACAGAATTCAAAGTATGTTCTATTTGATTTCATTTGAAACTAAACTCATTAAGGAGTCTAAGCATATAAATTTTATCTTGTAACCATTTTGTACAAATTATAGTGATTTTCTCAAAACAGAACAGGGATTTCGGTGTCATTCTGACCCTGTCCCACACAACTTTAAATATCTCTTTATAGGAAATTTCTTTGCTTCCACGGTCTCTTTTATAGGAAACTAGACAAACTAATCTTTGATTACATATTTTATTCAGCCTATAATTCCACACAAACAATTTATAGTGATTTTCTAAAATCATGTTACTGCTGCTGTCCCAAGCAAACTATTACATTTTGCTCTTAAATTTCCAAGTCCAAACACTTATGAACTTACCATTTGAGTTTAAGACATATCATGGCCACATCATATCTTATTAAATCAACTCATTATGTCCTAATATGATTGAATTTACTCAACGTTTAATACTTAAAACTTACCTCGGGAGTGGTCGACGATTAGATGTCCACGGCTATTCGTTTACTCTCTTTTCCCCTATCCGACTTTGATCCTCTTTGCTCTTAAGCTTAAGTAAAACAATAGATTTGCTTAAGTACTTAACTAATATTATTCACTTAACAATCACATATCATTTAATCTTTATCTCAATACCAAACCGAGTTATGAGATCATACACCACACCATCAATTGAAGGTTAATTCATGGTAACATTAGTATTGAAAGGTTGCGTTGTGGGCAGCCTAAGAGGACCCATAACACTTGGCTTAATTGCTGTAATATATCACATTCAAGGCTGATTCGGACAGCATTAATAGTACAACATTTAGACAGCATGAATAGGGCAGCAATTAACGATACCAACAAGGTAAAATTCGGACAGCAATTTAACGGTTTCAACAATTATCAAACACAAGAAAATAAAAGTTCAAGGAAAACTCACCAAGGTTCCCAACACCGATTCCACCTATTCAATTTGCTCTTTCCCTTGTCTACTACCACCTTCTCCTACCTTGTTAGCTAAATACAATCAACCCCAAAGTTACAAAAATAGATTATAACAACACAAGCATTCACTAGATTCTTTTAACACAAGTGAGAAACTCTTCATCTACTAGACATGCAACATTTGCAACTAGAAAAGAGAATCTTCTCTTCTCCCACATATTCGTCAAGCTCAAATCAACAATGCAACCAGAATTTGTCAACGAAAAGCTATGGGCAAGGGAGAGTTTAGAAGAGTTACCCTTCTACTTGAAAATTTTAACTTCTAAGCAAACAAATTCCATGGTTTTCCACTACATGCAGTGCCCTCTCCTTTCTAGCCTCATTCCTTTCTTCTTCTTTTCATTTCAGCTAAGAAGAACCGATTTCTTCTTTTCTTTTGCTTCTCAAGTCACGGCAATGGGGGGAACATGGATGAGACAACCTTTTTTTTTTTTTTCTCATCACCCCTCCCTTTTCATTTCTTTATTACTAACCCCTTTATTTTATTCTTTCTCCCCTAACACACTAACACAACATGTTTCCAACATGTTTCACCCCATAACATTTTGTCCCCTCTCATGCTCATGGCCGGCCACTACCAAATTAGGGGGGAAATTGACATGCAAGTCCCCCCTTTTTATTTCATGCACTAATAGATCCTTATATTTTGACCTATCACATTTCAAAAGTGTCGCACATAAGTCCTATTGACTAAATTCACATGCAATTTACTAAATCAAAGCTTAAAACTTTCACACATTCGTATTCACATATAATAGTCATAAAATATGACGGCTAATTATTTTTATGACTCAATTTTGTGGTCCCGAAACCACTTTTCGACTAGGGTCAAATTAGGGGTGTCACAACCCAAAATTAGGGTGGCAAGTTGGCCTTGAAAATGGCCTATTTTTTTCCACACGGGCAAAGACATGGGCTTGTGTCTTAGCCATGTGTGACAAACGGGTATGTTGCACAGCCGTGTGTCCCTTGGGTACCCTATGATTTAAAGTCTGTATACCCTACATGTTTGAGATGGCCTAGAAACACGGGCGTGTCTAGTAGTCGTGTGTGGCACATTGGATGGCACATGGGTGTGTGGTCAGTCGTGTGACCCAAGTCAATAGCCTCCCTAATTTTCACACGGCTTGGCACACGGGCGTGTCTTGTGGCCGTGTGGACAAGTTAGTATGTATGCCTTGTTTTGCCACGGCCTAGACACACGAGCGTGTCTAATGCCGTATGAGGCACACGACCTGCTCACACGGGCATGTGACCTTTATAACTTTGAAAAATGTTTATTTTTTAAAAAATTTTGTATGCTTTCGATTTAGTCCCAACCCTTTTCTAAAGCATGTTTAAGGTTTTGTTGACCTATATAAGGGACTCTGTAATGATGTGTGACTATGATACTATGATGATTGTGAAATGAATGCGAAATGTTTCGATATGTCTGGTAATGTCTCTTAACCCTAGTCTGGTGATGGATACGGGTTAGGGGTGTTACATTGTTTATTGAAGCAGAATACAAACAGACATTTTTGCGTATGTTCAGCATGAAGTCCATTCATATAAGGATATTTTAGGTCATAGAGGACTTTTCAGCTTATAACGTTTCAAGGCTTAAGGCAGGTATGAAATTCAATATCAACAAGCATAAAAAGGGTTACAAACACAAAAATAGTTTGGCACATCATACTAGTCCGTATTCTTCCCCCTTTAGTGACCCTTACCCGCTTACCACCTTATTGCTCCTTCTCTCACCTTCTTTGTCTCTCCATATAGAGGAAGTCATAGCATTACATAGTAACTATGGCTAGCCTTACGAATTTTTGTGCACTAATGAACAAGTTTTTCTTTCTTTTGTGACTTTGTGACTTTCTCTTTTTCAATAAATCTCACTCATGAATACTTTTTTTTGCCAATTTAGGACCTTTTCTACTCGCACCAATTTCCTTTTTTGGAATTTTGTTTTTGTTCCACACATTAGGCTAACCTATAGTTCCCATATCACACTACTCTTTCCTGTTTCACTATATTTTTTGCTAACTCCATCGTGATGTATCTACTTAACCCTCAATACGTATG
Source organism: Gossypium arboreum (assembly GCF_025698485.1). Classification (NCBI taxonomy): domain Eukaryota; kingdom Viridiplantae; phylum Streptophyta; class Magnoliopsida; order Malvales; family Malvaceae; genus Gossypium; species Gossypium arboreum. Next base: position 14,878,928 of record NC_069071.1, read on the forward strand.
GCTAGACATCTATAATCATGCAGTGCAGGACCAAAGAAAAAGGCCAAATACAAATTGATGTTTTCAGGCTTGGGGCTTGTAATGTGGCTCATCAAGAAGTGTCAACAGACACAAAAATTGGTACTAAAGGTGAAATATAAATAGGAAAAATTTTTGGCTCTAGATGTGTTCTAAACAATGTCTTAGGTCATCCTTAAATATCTTAACATGCACAAATTTAATCAACCAAACAAACACAAGTTCAATCATTTATCATTCATACTGGCATGCTCGTTTCCTTGTATTTTCTATATCACTTGGTACAAATTATGGCTTAATACCTATTTATAGTGTAACATATAGAACTTAGTAGTCTAATAATAAAAAATTTAAAATTTCCTATCGTTATTCCAAAATTATTCATAACCACAAGCAATATATGTGCATGCTCCTAACCAATAACTCGTATCTCTACAAGCTCAAGCACACAAAAGATAAGAAAAATCAAAGAAAAATTTAAAAATAAATTTCTTATGGTACCCCCCACAGTTTAGTTGACACATTGTCCTTAATGTGTAGCCCATAAAAAGATAAGGAGAGAAGTTACCTGATTGATCGTGGTTAGTCCAACTACTAATGGTGGGTGCTTCCTCCTTTGGCTGTGTTAAGCTTGAATTGTTTGTGTAACCTTCGTGTTGGGTTCCTACATAGAAAACTTAAACATAACATACTAAAAGTTTACTTATTAATCCTACTCATACAAAGTTTAAATTACAATCATCTAAAAGTCAATATAAGCTTTATAAAATTAAAATAGTTTAATCGTCGTCCTCATTCATCTCCTTACTCCCATCATTCTCCTCATATTCTCCTTTCTCCTCGCTTTCATGCACTTCTTCTTGTTGTTCCATATTCGTCAGCCTGAACATGACAGATGTATAATTGGGGACCTGGATGTTATTTTTCCTTGCAAATTCTTGGAATATTGGTCCCGACTCTTGCATCCACTGTATCATCCAATCAAGCTTTGGATGACTACTTTCACCGATGTCTTGTTGAGCTCGTGTCAACCCTTGTGATGAAGCCGGTGTAGCCGTCACTTCTTGTTGTTGCTTGTTCCAATCCTTCATCTATTTGGCTCACAATTCTATTTACTGTTGGAATAAGGTATCGCTGATAATACTTTTCGAAGGTTTTAGTGATTGCTCAGTGGATGTCATAGGTACACCTACCTTTTTGCATAATGTCGTCACTAGGTGAGGAAAGAAGACTCCCACCTTTTGGCTACCAATGCATCTTTTCATGTTCTGATGAATCCATTTACCGATACATACCTACTTTTTTTTTTTTTTGCAAAATAGCATAGAGTAACACTGTTAAAAAAGTATTAACGCTAGAAATATTTAAAGTAGGTACAATTCCTGTGCATACAAATTGGATCCATATTTTGGACTCAGGAAACATGATCGCTTGATGAAAGGATACTGGGATATTGGTACCTATGCGATATTTCCTTTCACCCATACCTTCAATCAAGAAGTTTATAATGTTATCCATATCTATGTCTTCACAATATTCCAGATCAATTTCATCAATAAAATCTTTTTCATAGTATGGTGCATTATAAAAGCCACAAATAATATGCGGGGTTACTTTAACCTCTTTCCCTTGCACAAGGACCATATCCCACATATGACCTTCAGTATTTTTAGACTCTTGGTCCTGTAATGATGCCTAAAATTCTTGAACAACAAGGACCATAGCACTCTTTAGGGATCGTCCAAAAATGTTCCCACCTATGATATCGCACTAAAGGTCATATTTCCTTACACAAAATCATGGATGGATCAAGTCCCCTCTCTTGGATGAATGTTTTTCCTTGAAGTTCATTAAAATATTTTTCAACATTCGTATTTGGGAAAATAGAGGGATTTTGAAGCATTGATGGCTCTATTTTCGTGATTCGCCTAACTTTCCTAGAAGATATGATATTTCAGTCCTAGGTAAACAATTCAATGGAACAGTAAAAAGTTTGAGTTGAGGTACCCTTAACCTTTAATATATAGTCGAAGTTCATTTGAATTCCTTGCTTTCCCATGATGTTCCCATACCTTGTTGCACCGAGTATTATTGAAGTGTTTGTGAAGAGGGAATATAATATTTAAGAAATTAAGAGTTTATGGTTTAAGAGGTTTTAAGAAATTTAAGAAAGTTTAATAGATTAGAGGTTAAGATGTGTTTTAATTAGAAGTAAATATGGTTTTAGGTTATAAAATAAGGTTTTAAAGGGTTAAAAATTAGGTTAAATGAATGGTAAGTCACCAGCTTATGCAAATGGGTCGGGTCATCCATGCAGAAAATTACAACGATATCGCAACACAAGGGTTTCATGTCGAGACATACCTGGCAATACACTGATGTCGTAACTGTGACATCCCTAATTTGACTCTAGTCGGGAAGTGGTTTCAAGACCCCAAAACCGAGTCACACAAGAAATTGATTGTTAAATTTCATGTCTATATTATGTTACAATTTGTGTGTGAAATTTTGATGCTTTGATTTTGTCAATTGAATGCGAATTTAATCAAAAAGGGCTTATGTGAGAAACATTGAAAATGTGTTGGTTAATTTTTAAAATGGCCAAATTGTTGCATGGATTAAATATGGGGACTTGCATGTCAAAGTCCCCATTTTTCATGATAGTGGCCGGCCATGTTGATGTTTATGACAATATATATGTATTATTTACTAGTTTTAAGGCAACTAAATGGTTTTATAATTTTTATAATATTATTGAATGAAGAAATAAGTGAGAATTTGGGTGAAGAAAAAAAAAAAAAGCTTCATCTTTGTTATTCATGACCGAATTGTAAGAGAGGAAAGGGGGGGGGGAGCTCCATTCGGTCACTTTAGGCTTGAATCAAGCTTAAGAGCAAAGAGGATCAAAGTCGGATAGGAGAAAAGAGAAAGTAAACGAATAGCCGTGGATATCTAGTCGTCGACCACTTCCGAGGTAAGTTTTAAGCGATTAAACGTTGAGTAAATTCAACCATAATAGGACATAATGAGTTGATTTAATAAGATATGATGTGGCCATGATATGTCTTAAACTCAAATGGTAAGTTCATATGTGTTTGGACTTGGAAATTTAAGAGCAAATTGTAATAATTTGCTTGGACAGCAGCAGTAATGTGATTTTAGAAAATCACTATAAATTGTTGGTGTGGAATTATAGGCTGAATAATATATGTAATAAAATCTTAGTTGGTCTAGTTTCAGTATAAAAGAGACCGTGGAAGCAAAGAAATTTCCTATAAAGAGATATTTAAAGTTGTGTGGGACAGGGTCAGAATGACTCCGAAATCCCTATTCTGTTTTAAGAAAATCACTATAATTTGTACAAAAATGGTTACAAGATAAAATTTATATGCTTAGACTCCTTAATGAGTCTAGTTTCAAATGAAATCAAATAGAACATACTTTGAATTCTGTACAATGAGAATTTTGATTCGTAGTGAAGACTGGTCAGGTTAGTCAAACAGTGAAACAGGGAAACTTTAAGAAAAATCTGGTATTGATTGGCCAAACCTAAAATTCTGAAAATTTTATGGATGGAAGATATACGAGTCTATATTCAGGGAAAATTAACGGCAAGTGATTTGGAGCCTTGTAGCTCCGGTTATAAATAATTTAGTGGCCATTGGTCAGGAAAACAGCTTGTAGTGAATATGTGATTTTTGTTGTAAACATGGATAAAACTTGTTTTAGTTGCTCATAAGCTATTGATTAAACCCATACTTGAATTCTAATTGTGATATTGTAAAATGATATATGAGTGTTAGATGGATCTTTGATATTAAAATTTGTGAAATTGTAAGTTTATGAGTATTCGAATATGAAATGATAGTATGGCGTGAAATTGAATTATTCATTGGAAAAGTGATTGATGTAGATTCAACCAAGCCTAAGTATGTACATGATAGTATATGTGGTATGTGAAGCATATTTGAATAATTGTGATGTGAATACATGAAAAATTTATATTTTGGTTTAAGATTTTACGCGATGAATGTGAATGTGTATATATGTGATAAGGCCTAATGGCCGATGTGATGAATGTGAAGGTGTATATATGTGATAAGGCCGAATGGCCAATGTGATGAATGTGAAAGTGTGTATATATGTGATAAGGCCTAATGGCCGATGTGATGAATGTGAAAGTGTATATATATGTGATAAGGCCTAATGGCAGATGTGATGAATGTGAAGGTGTATATATGTGATAAGGCCGAATGGCCAATGTGATGAATGTGAAGGTGTATATATGTGATAGGTGAGTGGCCAACGTGATGGATGTGAAAGTGTATAAATGTGATAAGTCCGAAGGGCATTTGTGTCAAGATACTATATCCGGGTTAAAACCCCGAGCCTTATGCGAGAATATTATCTTGATTAACGTCCATAGGCTTCGTGCTTGTACTATATCCGAGCTTTAAAGACCCGACGGCTAAATGCTAGGATTCAAGTAAGACTTTGATATTGAGTATCTGCAATAAGTTACCATCAAATAAGTGTTATGTATTTAAGATGTTCAGGTGCGTATTACATACTCATCGGTGGAGTGATTTCGAGGTAAATTATCAGTATCGAAGAGGTAAGTAAATGTGATTAATATTATGACTCCAAATATGTGAATGATCTAATTGGTAATGGTATGCCTGTATAATGAAGTATGTGATGAAATGTTCTTATGTATTAGAGCATATTCTGCCCAAAAGCCTTATGATTTGAGTATGGGTTGGGCTAAATGTACCAGTACAAGGTAAGAATTATGTTTTTCACATTTACGTATATGTGATAAGGAATATGTTTGTTTCTTTATGTGCCTATGGTAATTCAGTATTTGTCATGTTGAAATACTTAAAAATAAGGGTGTGATTATGAATAAGTGGAAAGGAACATGGAAAGTTGAAAATTGACGAAGAATGTGCTTTGGAAATATTCGACCATCTAGGTCACTATTATTCGAAGGTATATATATATAAGACAGCCAAGTAATTGCCTATTGATATTATGGTTCGAGATGAAGCTCTAGATTAACTTCATCGAGCAGTTGAAATGAATGACCAATGATAGTGAATGAGAACACTTTGTTTTGCTTAAAACTTACTAAGCTCGCAAAGCTTACTCTGTTCAATCATGTTTTGGTTATAGGTTGTGGATTCGACTACCACTCGGGATCATCAAGACTTCGTCACACTATCTACCATTGCGGCAACTATGTAATTAGACTTAGCTTATGGCATGTATAGGATAGACAATACAGTAGAATGATATTATGACTATTGTATATAAGCCATACGAAAATGGCATCTGTTGGACGTTTACTTATAGAAGTTTAGATTTTATCCTCGGCGTGTTTAGTACTTATCTAAATGAATGTTCGTTATTTCAAAAAAAAAAACAACATTAAAGAAGGGAGTTTAAAATTTTATTCTTCCGATCTTATTCCTAATTTACGTAACGCCTCATCCTATTCCTGACGATTACAGGATAGGGTGTTCTGATATACTGAGGGTTCCATGTTGTGACATGTCTATTAGTTTAAAAGGCTAAAGGAAACTTGTAACACCCCTAACCTATATCCATCGTTGGAATAGGATTTCGGAGCATTACCAAAACTTTTAAAACATTTTACACATAATATATGTAAAGTACTATCATTAATCGAGATCATTCAAAACGTCCCTTAATTGGACCCTTGAGGTCCAATACAAGTGTTACAATCAAGTCAGGACTTAATCGGGAACACTAAGAATTTCCCACGAAATTACAAAAATTTTGCCAAGGTGTAGGGCTCATACGCCAGTGTGGTCCAAAGGTCACGCTCGCGTGACCTAGCGACACGCCCATGCTATAAGTCGTGTTTGACCCAGCATAACTCTCTGCCTTGTGCACACGGCCATGCCACACGCCCGTGTGCTATGTCGTGTGGTTAATTAATTCATTTCGAAATTAGGTGCAGGTTTCACATGGCCAAGACACACACCCGTGTTCTAGGCCGTGTAGCACACACGGCTGAGACACACGCCCGTGTCTCTGCCCGTGTGCTCAATTCTCAGCATTCTGTTTCTAAAATTTAAGGTGCAGGGGACACACGACCTAACTATACCCTCATGTACTCAGCTGTGTCTCACACACGACCTAGACACACGCCTGTGTGTCTACCCGTGTGGACAAAATAAAGCCATTTCCTAGCCTTATTTGTCACTCAAATTCACCATTTTCCTACACCAATACATAGCAAGTGCAATCCAACCATTCCAAGCATTCAAATTAAGAAAATTCTATCATTCAACATGGCATATCATTTCATGCATACATGTGTCTAATCTTACCTTAACTAAGTCCTCAAGTTAGACATAATTTGATCAATTACTTAACATATATGTGGCTACCATAGTTTGACATTACAAGTATATCAAAACAAACCATTACTAGCCATTCCAATGGCTAGATTACAAGCATCATTTACATTTACATGCCAATATGGCTAACATATCCTATACATGCCATTACAACCATAATTGATTTGCCATATTATACCGAAATGGGCCGATGGATAGTGTGAGTGATCTCCACCAAGCTTCTAATCCAACGAGCTTCTGATTCACTATAAAATAGGGAAATAAAACTAAGTAAGCATATAATGCTTAGTAAGTTTGTATAACATGGTACTTAACTTACCATTAATTCTATTTTGAGGTAACTATGTAAGGCATTTTCAATCAATTTGACCTCAAGCCCTACACACATCCTTATTGCCTTTGTTAGTTATATATTCCATAATAACATCAAAGCATATATGGGCTCAACAAAAATCAAGTTTCCAAGCACATATGCTTTCCACAACATGCATTCATTCAACATGCATAATTAATCTCATTATTACAAGTATAATTTCTTAATAATTCATTTCGAGCTCAGATCTTTTTGTATCAGAACTTTACTCATATTACTCAGAATCTCAAGGTCATGATTAGTACACTCAATGTGTACGTGTCCATAATTAAGAATGAACATATATGCATCGAATAGAGTCCATGTACAAATATCATCATCTCATGTTTTCATATATCATTTGCCATATGTCATCATTTTCTTGTCTTTCAGATGAATACGTGTAATAACTCATTTAATCATTCATATCTTCTCATGTCTAGAATTGTCACCCGTTGAATTTATTCGGAATATCAATGGATACGCAGGTAATACACTGTAGGTGTACGAATCAGGATCCGTCAATTCATGTCCAATGGTACCTATAAGGTACTATATCAGAGAGTACAATCTCGAGCCACACATGTATACAATAGGATTACCAGTCCAGGCAAAATTCTTTTTATGACATATGCTCTAAGGAGCTTGATCTAGATTACTGATCCAGGCTAAATCCAATCTATAACATAAGCTCGAGAGGACTTATATCAAGATTACCCGTCCAGGCTAAATCCTTTCATAAATGAGGTTGATAGGATTACTCGTCTGAGCTAAATCCCGTCAGCAACAAATGCAGGACCTCATTCATTTCGGAAAATTACATTTATCCATAGATTCTTCCTTTATTCAAACGGGATTTAACATTTTTCAAGCATTAACAAGCATGTGATTATTTCATACATCTAAATCATACATATAATTCAAATAGACACATTCCACATTCATTTCAAGCATATAAGTAACATTTTTATCATTTACCATTTATCGGGCATTATTATTGATCGGACACTTTCATTTATTGGGCTATAACGAGTATGTGATCATTTCACATATTTATGGCATTTATACATTTCACAAACACAACATTAAATTCAAGCATAAAAACATATACAATTTAGTTACACGAACTTACCTCGACAAATGTTCGTGTACATAAATCCACTAATCCGGCATTTTCCTCCTTTCCTTGTTCTAGCTCTGGATTTGTTCTATCCGAATCTATACGAATAAAGTTAACATCAATTTATCATATTTTATATTCAAGTGGACTCAATTTTATCCTAGGAAAAATTACCATTTTGCCCCTAACTTTTCCATAAATTCTCATTTCATCCCTAGGCACAAAAAATAAAATTTGTGCAATTTACTCCTTATTCCAAGCCTAACCAAAGTCCCATTACAAAATTTACAACACATGTATTCATAAAAATTCAGCATTTCTTCAATTTCACAACTTTATATTTTAGTCCCTAAATCATGTTTTCATCAAAAATTCACTCTGTGAAAGTTGTTTATCTATCAACAACCTTTCATTTTCTACCCTAAATTTCTAATTTTCAGCATATACAAACATGACCCATTTTCCATACTTTGATAACTTCTCAAATTGATCCCCCAAATAGATAGAGTAAGCTATCCCGGTTTCAAAAATATCAAAATTACTAAAAATGGGCCAAGGAAACTTACCCAATTTGGCCATGAAAGTTTCTTCTCTCTCTCCTAGGGTTTCCATGTATTTTTGGGGAAGAAGTTGATAAAAAAATGATATTTCTTTTTTATCATCTTTTAATTAATTAAATATTTTCACTTTCCAATTTAGTCCTTGCCCTTTTTCTATATTTACATGGATGAGTCACCAAAATATCTACATACTTTTTATTAATGGTCTAATTACCATATAAGGATCTTAAGTTTTGAATCCCATAGCTATTTGATCCTTCTACGTACTAGAATCTAACTTTTACATTTTATGTTATTTGGTCCTTCCCGTAATTAAACACTTAATGGATAAAATTTTCTTATCAAAATTTTTACATGACATGTCTATCATAATACGAACCATATAATACAATAAAAATAAATTTTATTTTTTGGCTCAATTTTGTGGTCTCGAGACTATTGTTCCGATTTCACAGAAATTGGGCTATTACAACTCTCCCCCCTTAAGAAATTTTCATCATAGTTTTCTCCAGTTCCTAGGTAGCTTATTCTATATCATGTTATTGTTAGAAAACTTTTACTAAATCTACCTTTATATTTTTCGTTTCTTTCACTTCACATGCCAGAATTTCAACCAGTCCCTCACTGCAAGTCGTGTTAGGTTGAATTTAACATTTATCAAAGTAATAACAGATGATGGGTCTAATCGATACTGTCATAACACATATACTCATAAACACATTTTGAATTCTTTAGAACTCTAATAATAATACCAATCAATAGACAACAGGTCTAATTCTTTTCAATGATCTCATATGACCCATTAAACTACAGAATTAGTTTGCCTTTACTGCCAAACCGGAGAACTTCCTTCAATGGTGAAGCTTTCAAAAATATTTTTTCATCAATCTAAAACTCTATTTCTTTTCCTTTTAGATCCACATCGGATTTCTGACAATCAAGTACTGCTTTTAAACTATCTCAGATCATTTTCATCTTTCTTCGGTTTCAAAGAATCAAACCTACTACATATATCTTTTCCCGCTGAGCTTAGTCCAAAAAACTATGGAGTTTTGTACTTGTGACCATATAAAACCTCATACGATATAATTTTATACTTGACTGTTAACTATTCTAATAAGCAAATTCAACCAGAGGCAAATACTTTTCCCAGTTATGTAACGCCCCAATTTTTGGGTTTTCTGTGTTTCTGTGATTTTTAAAATTTGTGTGTGTTCTGGTTGGTTAAAATATATATTTTAGTAGGTTAGTGGGCCTTGGAAAGGCCCAAACTTAAGTTAAATCTGTGGTAGTCTTTGGAATTTTAATTTTATGAACAGGTGATGCAATTGGCGTTTGGGCTTTTAAGAGTAAAGGGGTAAAAGATGACACAAAAAAGGAGTGTGGTGTAGTGGCAAGGTGGCGCCACTTAGGGGACAAGGAAGTGACGCCATAGAGGAAGCAAGGGGTCTAGGTTCAAGTCTTGGCTCTTGCAATATATTTTGGTTTTTCTTTTCATTAAATCTGGAAGCAAGTAGGTGCGCTTTAAAGTTTAATGTGTTGGGTTTATGACACAAATGAGTTGATGGCCTGGTGGTGGTGGCGTGAGTTGGCATGTGAGAGGACTTTGGTTCGAATCCCTTGGCACGCAAAGGTTGATTATTTTGCTATGTTGGGACGGCAAGAGTTGGTGTTGGTTTTAAACTCTGGTGATGGAGGGATCCCATATCGGGAAGCTAACATAAGAGTAGATGGATAGCTGGCTTTAAATAGAGCAAACCATGAGGAGAGTAGGCATAACCTTTTTGGCTGATCCCTTTCGCTTTGTGACGTGCTCATTTGGGTTGGGCGCCAGCTAAGAGTGTTTGGAGCGCGGATTAACTGCAGTCTCCTAACAGGTGTGTATTTCTCATTACTCTAGCAGTAAGATGGCTATTTCGGGCCGCGATGGGCTGAAATGGGCTATGTGGTCCTAATGGGTCCGTAGGCCCAAGTGGATAAGTTGTAGAATTACTAAAATACTCCTATAGGGTAGGACTACCGATTTACCCCTAGAGGGTAAAATGACTATTTTGCCCCTCGTGCGTAAATGACTAACTTGTGTGATGATTGGGTTAGTTGACATGGATTTATGTTAGTTATCATTAATTCGTAAGTCTAATGTGTTAGTGATCGATTGTAGGATTATCGCATGGGAGATATCGTCATCAATCCTCATCAACCAGGTGTGTAAACGACACCCTCCCTTAGACTGAATCGGTAAAAGCCAAAATATCGAAACGTTGGTATTTTGTGAACTCGCAAGCGTGCGAGCGCTCGTGAGATAGTTGTTAATGAATATGGTGTATTTGGATGATTAGAGTGCAGAGTGTGCATTTTCATGCACAACGGTATTTTTGGGCTTAATGGGCCGAAAACGGGCCAATAGGCCAACGGGTCTACTTTGGTAAAAAGACAAGGTAAGTACTTCTGATTACTTGGTAAACGTTAGAATAAGCATGAAACCTTAGCAATAGGTAATAATTACTGAAATACCCTTATGCATGCAAAATTATGATTTTACCCTTAGGGTTATTTTTTTCTGAAAAGCATGATGTTCTGTTTCTGTATACGTATGCCATGACATAGTATTTCTGTTGCATGGGACATGGGTTTATTTTGATGGAGGAAGCATTCTGGCAGCCTCGCTGCAATCTGGTGCCTCACCACATATATCTGTTCTGGTGACTTTGTCACAATATCCGGCAGCCTCGCTGTAATCTGGAGTCTTCGCCACATATATATATATCTATTCTGGTGGCCTAGCCACAATATCTGTATCTGGTGACTTCGTCACAATACCTGGCAGCTTCACTGCAATTTCTGTGGTGTGTAGCGGTTGGGTGGGTCGAATAGTCTCCCCACATGGTGTAAGGCTGGTACGGGGTTGTTATGGATGGCTCTAGGTTGGGATTTCTGCATTCATGATATATTTGTTCTGTATCTGCTATGGGCCTATGGGTTTCATTCTAATTTCTGTACTGGGCCAAGGCCCAGATAAGTCTGACTCTGAGGTTTGATCTGTTTTGGGCTATGGTTAGGTTATGTTACACACTGAGTTTACCGAACTCACCCTTTATTTTCATCTCTGCAGGAAATCCCCAACCATAGTGGGCTTGGAGCTGTGAGGGATTCGGAGTCGCCATATCATCTGCAAAGTTGGTTTTTCTAAGTTAGTTTATTTTTATTATTTCTATATTCTGATTTAATTTTGGGTTTTAAGTTGTAATAAGGCCGCTATTTAAATTTCTTTTTCCGCTATGGTTTTATTTTCTGATTATATTTATACTATGTTGAAACTGCTAGTATTAGGCTGCGCGGGTTTTTCAAAATTAATGAACATTTCCAAGACTCAACAAGCACAACAAATGGATAGCCTAAAGATTGATAAATCGGCTTTTCATTCAACCGCTGTTTTTATAAAGACCACCTCAATCACTTAAACCAACGAATGCTTACTAAGTCGTAAGTCCATGTGACACGTTAGATTTGGCCATAATGTCTGGGCCGGGTTTGAGGTGTTACATTTAGTGGTATCAGAGTCAGGTTGCAACAACTCGGCTGTGGAACGGGTCTAAAAACAGAAGTTTGTAAAGAAACACTGAATAAAGGTTTTCAAAAATCATATTTTTTGGAACTTGATTATAAATTATTTTCGAGAATGTTTCCAATATTTTCTCTTTACAAATAGCCGATTTTAAAGATTAAAATCGGTTTTCTAAAATTAGGTTTTTTTAGAATGTGGCACACCGAATCTCTGGCCCAAGTCTGTAAGTTTTCTGAGCCTTTTTGATTGTTTCTGAAATATCTATTATATGCTTGTACAAAACCTTATCATGGTACTTTAGTTAGGGTAACACTGGAACTATAGAAACTCTGATAAGTAGACTGAGACTATAGCTAGGCTACCGCAAAAGGAAACAAACTCAAACTCTGAATTACTGTTATTTATAAGACATCTGTAATAAACACTAAAATATTAAACTGATACATAAAATTCTTAATCAGATAATATGAAATGAGTACACGAGCAGCTCGTGTAAGAGGCCGTGGACATGGCCGAGGTAATGCTCAGGCTGAATCTTCATCTTTAGGACATGTGCCTACAGCAGATGCACCGATACCACCGGCAACGAAGGTAGAGTCTCATGATTGAGGTGCCGGGGACGATGCTCTATCCCAGGCAATGCTCTGAGTTTTGGAAAGGGTGCTGGGGTAAGTACGGGAAACGAAATTTGGGGGTCTATTTCTAAGCGGCTCCGAGCCAATGGAGCAGAGATATTTAGGGGCGTATCTGGTGTAGCTCCGAATGTGGCTGAGTATTGGTTAGAAGCCACAGAGCGGATTATGGATGATCTGGACTGCTTTGTAGAGAAGAAGCTGAAGGGAGACATATCGTTACTCAGGGATGAGGCTTATCAGTGGTGGCTCACGGTGAGAGATGGAACTCCTGTTGACGGTGTGACTTGGGAGCTGTTTAAGACAGCCTTCAAAGGAAACTATGTTGGGGCTAGTTACGTGGACGCTCACCGAAAAGAATTTCTGAACCTGGTCCAAGGGAGTAAGTTAGTGGCTGAGTTTCTGAGACTGAGCCGGTATGCTTCTGGGATTGTCGCTACAGAGTATGAGCGTAGCGTACGCTTCGAGGATGGTCTGAGAGATGAACTTAGGGTGCTGATTGCTCCATGCAGAGGAGCGTAACTCATTGCTTTAGTAGAGAAAGCTAAGATAGCTGAGAAAGTGAAGCATCTGAAAAGATGTAATCGTGAGAAAGATCGAACTATTTTAGGAGAGATTCAGACTTTCGGTGGTATGAACAGGAATGTTAAGAGAGCAAGGGTAATGGAGCCGATTCGAGCAAAGATCTGATGAATGCTTGTTAGACCGTAGGGTTGTAGGAATTGTGGGAAGATGCATATGGGCGGTGTCGAAAATGTTCTGGTGCTTGTTTCTGATGCGGATCTATGGAGCATAGGGTTAAGGATTGTCCCCAGGAACCAGATCAGGTTCAAGTTTTAGAGCAGAGGGTCGCTCAACTAGTGAGGGGTGGACCACAGTTTCCTAGAGGACGTAGGCAATGTAGAGGTGGTAATGGAAACAGTCGAGGAAGAGGAGTGCCTGGCAAGGGTGCTAGATTTGCTAAGACTCGTCAATTGGCATTGGTGTATGCAGCTCGTTGCCGAGAGGAGGGTGATGCACCTGACGCCATAAGCTGATGCGTTCGATTTCCAAGATGCCGTCTGTTGCGTTGATAGATGTTGGATCTACCCATTCATATGTTGCATGTGCTATATCTGGGTCGCTGGGTGTGCGCTCTGAGGAGACCATGAGTGGGGTATCTGTACTAAGTCCTTTGGGTCACTCGGTTAGGGTAGATAAACTGTATAGAGATGTGCCTATAGAAACTCAAGGAAATGTTTTCTTTGGAGATCTGATAGAGCTATCTTTCGGAGAATTCGATCTCATTTTGGGAATGGATTGGCTTGTTAAGCATAGGGCTACTCTGGATTGTGCTGCTAAGTGAATGATGTTAAAGAGCATAAAGGATGAGTAGGTTTTGGTGATAGGCGAGCGTAGGGATTATCTGTCTAATATGGTGTCAGCATTGAAAGCCAAGAAGTGGATTCGAAAGGGATGTAAGGCTTATTTGGCATTTGTAAGCCAATCGGAAACTGAGGATCTGGCAGTGGATAAAGTTAGAACCGTCAAGAATTTTTAAGATGTTTTTCCAGAGGAGCTTCTAGGTTTGCCCCCGAACCAAGAGGTTGAGTACGGAATTGACTTGTTGCCTGGAATGGCACCGATGTCCATTGCACCTTATAGGATGGCACCGAAGGAGTTGGTGGAGTTGAAAGCCCAAATTCAAGAGTTATTGGATAGAGGCTTCATTAGACCAAGTGTGTCTCCGTGGGGAGCACCAGTGTCGTTCGTAAAGAAGAAAGATGGGTCAATGCGGATGTGCATCGATTATCGGTAGTTGAACAAACTGACGATTAAAAATAAGTACCCGCTACCGAGAATCGATAATTTATTCGACCAACTTAGAGGAGCTTCAGTATTTTCCAAGATTGACTTTCGATCTGGGTATCATCAGTTGAGGGTTAAGGAGGTGGATATTCACAAGACGGCATTCAGAACTCGATATGGTCACTATGAGTTCTTGGTTATGCCATTTGGGTTGACGAACACACCTGCGGCATTTATGGATCTGATGAATCGAGTATTCCAGCCATACTTGGATCGATTTGTGGTTGTCTTTATCGACGATATTTGGGTTTATTCTAAAACTGAGGAGAAGCATGATGAGCATCTTCGTATTGTGCTGCAAGTGCTGAGGAAGAAGGAGCTTTATGCAAAATTTAGTAAGTGTGAGTTCTGGTTAAGAGAGGTAACTTTCTTGGGGCATGTTGTCTCTGCTGAAGGAATCAAGGTGGACCCTCGAAAGATTGAAGGATTCTGGAATGGAAGCTAACGAGGTTAGTGTCGAAAATTTGAAGTTTTCTGGGTTTAGCTGGGTACTATAGAAGGTTTATAGAAGGATTTTCTGTGATGACAGCACCTTTGACAAAGCTTATAAGGAAGGGAGTACCGTTTGTTTGGACTGAGAAACAACAGGAATCTTTTGAGAAGCTGAAGAAAGTTCTGAGCGAGGCACCTGTATAGATTCAGCCAAAGTCTGGAAAAGATTTTACCGTATACAGTGATGCATCACATGTAGGGTTGGGCTGTGTGCTGATGCAAGAGGGTAAAGTGGTTGCTTATGCATCGCGACAGCTTAAACCACATGAAGTTAACTATCCTACTCATGATCTGGAGTTGGCAGCAGTAATTTTTGCGCTTAAGATTTGGAGACATTACCTGTACAGAGAAAGGTGTATTATATACACAGATCATAAGAGTATTAAGTACTTGCTGACTCAGAAGGAGCTGAACCTTAGGCAACGGAGATGGATAGAGTTGCTTAAGTATTATGACTGTGCGATTGAGTGTCACCAGGCAAAGCTAATGTGGTGGCTGATGCCCTAAGTCATAGAACTGTATCTAATCTAAAAGCCATGTTTGCTCATTTGAGTCTATATGACGACGGTAGTCTGTTGGCAGAACTGCAAGTTAGGCCGACCTGGGTGGATGAGATTAAGGAAAAATAGTCGAGGGATGAGTCCCTGGTTTCTCGATTCTAGCAGGTTAAGAATGGGGATACTTCTGAGTTTGAACTGAACAGTGAGGGAGTTCCGTGTTACCGAGGTAGAGTTTTTATTCCGAAGGACTCTGACTTGAGGCAAGCAATTCTGAAAGAATCTCATGGAGGTCTGTGTGCTATACATCCTGGAGGGAGTAAAATGTATCGCCACTTAAAGGAGTTGTATTGGTGGCCTGGATTGAAGCGAGAAGTAACGGAAGTTGTGGGAAAATGTCTGACTTGTCAGCAAGTGAAAGCTAAACATCAATTACCTTTCGAAATTTTGCAGCCAGTGAAAGTACCACTTTGGAAGTGGGAGAGGGTAACCATGGATTTTGTGAGTGGGTTACCCTTGACACCGTCGAAGAAGGAATCGATTTGGGTAATTGTGGGTAGGTTGACCAAATCTGCTCATTTCATACCTGTCTGCACTAATTATTCACTTTAGAAGTTAGCCCAATTGTATGTGGCGAAAATAGTGCGACTTCACGGAGTGCCAATGTCGATTATTTCTGATCGAGATCCTAGATTCATATCTCGGTTTTGGTAAAAGTTGCATGAGGCTTTGGGTACGTGGTTGCACTTTAGTACAGCCTTTCATCCTCAGACTGATGGTCAGTCAGAAAGGGTTATTCAGATTCTGGAAGACATGTTGAGGGGATGCGTTATCGACTTTCGAGGCAGTTGGGAGGATTACTTACTGTTGGTAGAGTTTGCGTACAACAACAGTTATCAGGCAAGTATTCGAATGGCTCCTTATGAGGCACTGTATGGGCGAAGATGTTGTACACCTAGTTGTTGGACCGATTTGGGTGAACGACAGGTTCTTGGTCCTGAGTTGGTGGCAGATACTGAGGATAAGGTCAAGTTGATTAGAGACTGGTTGAAAGAAGCATCTGATAAACAGAAGTCATATGCAGATTTGAAGCGCAAGGAAATTGAGTACTCTGAGAGTGAGATGGCCTTCTTGAAGGTTTCACCTTGGAAGAAAATATTAAGGTTTGGGGGGAAAAGCAAGCTAAGTCCGCGGTTCATTGGGCCTGATCAGATTCTTAAGCGAGTGGGTCCAGTGGCTTATCAGTTGGAGCTACCTCTAGAATTGGATAGGATTCATGATGTCTTTCACGTCTCCATGTTAAGGCGGTATTGTTCTGACCATACTCATGTTGTTCCGGTTGCAGAGATCGAGGTCCAAACAGACTTGACTTTTGAGGAAGAGCCTGTGCAGATTTTGGATCGAGATGTTAAGATTTTGAGGAGGAAATCAATTCCGCTAGTTAAGGTGCTGTGGCGTAATCATGGTAGAGAGGAAGCTACTTGGGAGCCAGAAGTGGCGATACGTCAACAATATCCTCATCTGTTTGATTCAGGTAAAATTTCGAGGATGAAATTTCTCTAAGGAGGGTAGAGTTGTAACGCCCCAATTTTCGGGTTTTCTGTGTTTCTGTGATTTTTAAAATTTGTGTGTGTTCTGGTTGGTTAAAATATATATTTTAGTAGGTTAGTGGGCCTTTGGAAGGCCCAAACTTAAGTTAAATCCATGGTAGTCTTCGGAATTTTAATTTTATGAATAGGTGATGCAATTGGCGTTTGGGCTTTTAAGAGTAAAGGGGTAAAAAATGACACAAAAAAGGAGTGTGGTGTAGTGGCAAGGTGGTGCCACTTAGGGGACAAGGAAGTGACACCATAGAGGAAGCAAGGGGTTCAAGGTTCAAGTCTTGGCTCTTGCAATATATTTTGGTTTTTCTTTTCAATAAATCTGGAAGCAAGTAGGTGCGCTTTAAAGTTTAATTTGTTGGGTTTATGACACAAATGAGTTAATGGCCTAGTGGTGGTGGCATGAGTTGGCATGTGAGGGGACTTTGGTTCGAATCCCTTGGTACGCAAAGGTTGATTATTTTGCTATGTTGGGACGGCAAGAGTTGGTGTTGGTTTTAAACTTTGGTGATGGAGGGATCCCACATCGAGAAGCTAACATAAGAGTAGATGGAGAGCTGGCTTTAAATAGAGCAAACCATAAGGAGAGTAGGCATACCCTTCTTGGCTGATCCCTTTCGTTTTGTGACGTGCTCGTTTGGGTTGGGCGTCAGCTAAGAGTGTTTGGAGCGCGGATTAACTGCAGTCTCCTAACAGGTGTGTATTTCTCGTTACTCTAGCAGTAGGACGGCTATTTCGGGCCGCGATGGGTTGAAATAGACCATGTGGTCCCAATAGGTCCGTAGGCCCAGGTGGATAAGTTGTAGAATTATTAAAATACCCCTAGAGGGTAAAATGACTATTTTGCCCCTCGTGCGTAAATGACTAACTTGTGTGATGATTGGGTTAGTTGACATGGATTTATGTTAGTTATTGTTAATTCATAAGTCTAATGTGTTAGTGATCGATTGTAGGATTATCGCCTGGGAGATATCGTCATCAATCGTCATCAACTAGGGGTGTAAACGACACCTTCCCTTAGACTGAATCGGTGAAAGCCGAAATACCGAAACGTTGGTATTTTGTGAACTCGAGAGCGTACAGCGCTCGTGAGACAGTTGTTAATGAATATGGTGCACTTGGATGATTAGAGTGCAGAGTGTGCATTTTCGTGCACAATGGTATTTTGGGGCTTAATGGGCCGAAAACGGGCCAATGGGCCAATGGGCCAATGGGCCCACTTTGGTAAAAAGATGAGGTAAGTACTTCTGATTACTTGGTAAATGATAGAATAAGCATGAAACCTTAGCAATAGGTAATAATTACTGAAATACCCTTATGCATGCAAAATTACGATTTTACCCTTAGGGTTATTTTTTTCTGAAAAGCATGATGTTCTGTTTCTGTATACGTATGCCATGACATATTATTTCTGTTGCATGGGACATGCGTTTATATTGATGGAGGAAGCGTTACGGCGACCTCGTTGCAATCTGTGGCCTCGCCACATATATTCTGATACGGTGACTTCGTCACAATATCCGTAGCCTCATTGCAATCCGGTGGCTTCGCCACATATATATATCTGCTCGGTGGCCTAGCCACAATATTCAGATCTGGTGACTTCGTCACAATATCCGGCGACTTCGCTGCAATTTCGTGGTGTGTATAGCGATTGGGTGGGTCGAATAGTCTCCCCACATGGTGTAAGGCTGATGCGGGGTATTATGGATGGCTCGGGTTGGGATTTCGCATTCATGATATATTTGTTCAGATACGCTATGGGCCTATGGGTTTCATTCGATTTACAGATTGGGCCAAGGCCCGGATATGTCGACTCGAGGTTTGATCTGCTTTTGGGCTATGGTTGGGTTATGTTACACACTAAGTTTATTGAACTCACCTTTATTTTCATCTCTGCAGAAATCCCCAACCATAGTGGGCTTGGAGCATGAGGGATTGAGTGGCCACATCATCTGCAAAGTTGGTTTTCTAAGTTAGTTTATTTTATTATTTTTATATTTTGATTTAATTTTGGGTTTTAAGTTGTAATAAGACCACTATTTAAATTTCTTTTTCCGCTATGGTTTTATTTTCTGATTATATTTATACTCTGTCTAAACTGCTAGTATTAGGCTACGCGGGTTTTTCAAAATTAATGAACGTTTCCAAGACTCAACAAGCACAACAAATGGATAGCCTAAAGATTGATAAACCGGCTTTTCATTCAACCGCTGTTTTGATAAAGACCACCCCAATCACTTAAACCAACGAATGCATACTAAGTCGTAAGTCCATGTGACACGTCAGATCTGGCCATAACGTCTGGGTCGGGTTTGGCGTGTTACAAGTTACCTTCAACTTCAAGTACACAACATCGAAGTACATCTTCCAAATTCTGAATCATATGTTCAGATTGATCATATGTCTGAAAATGAAATATGGTACTAAAATGTAACCGTATAGCCAGAGTTTCTTGTAACTTGTTTCAGAATCGGAATATGAACTGTAGATCTCTATCAGAAATAACAGAAGCTAGCACATCATATAATCTGACAATCTCAAAAATAGATAACTCAGGCAATCTATCAACTGTGAAATCCACTCATTCCAGAGTGGAATGTGTAGGCTTCGTCAAACAATCAAAAATTACTCAAATAGTAACTTTCTTTTTCATAGACAGGGATAATCTTGATATAAAATTTATGGTAACTTTGTAACAGCCCGTTTTTGGGTCAAACTGGAATAGTGATTTTCGGACCACAAATCTGATGTAGAAATATTTATTTTATTTCTATTTTAAGGTCTACAGCATGATAGATTAATTGTGTGAAAATTTTGTTAAGAAATTTTATCTATTGAGTGCTCAGTTTGACTAGAAGTACTAAATTGCAATAGGTGAAAATTTGAATTCTATAAGTTAAAGGTGTCAACTTGTTATGAACTTTTAATTAAAGGTCCTTAAATGAAAATTAGACCATTATACCTTTGGATGGACAAAAATAGACATGGTTAGGAGAAATTTTAAAGTTATGCATTAAGGGTATTTTAGTAATTGGCAAATAAAGACAAAATTAATTAAAATAAAAGATGTCCATCTTCTCAATTTCATCCCCGTAGCCAAATTTTAAAGAGAAGCCATAACTAGGGTTTGGCCAAGCTTTCAAGCTCGATTGTAAGTCCGTTCTTGTCCCGTTTTTAATGATTTTTATATTTTTGAGATTGTTGTAACTTGATTTAGCTATTTCAAGGACTAATTTGAAAGATTGTTAAAGACTAAAATTTTACCCATGTTGAATATGTTTGTATTTTGATGTTTGATGGTAGAAAATGCATGTTCGTTGTTAGTTAAACAACGTTTGTAAAGTGATTTTTCGATAAAAACATTAAATAAGGACTTATTTGTAAAAGTACATAAAATGTGTAGAAAAGTGTGAATAAATGAAAAATATTGGCTGTTATGAGTACAAATAATATTCGGCTAGGCTTAGGTTGTGATGAAATTGAAAGAAATTCATTTTACAAGCCTAGGGACTAAATTGTAAAATATTGAAAAGTTAAGGGCAAAAATGTAAATTTTGGCATAATATGTTTTTGGGTTGAATTGAATAATATGATGATTAAATAAGTTAAATGTGGTATTATAGATCAAGAAAAACAAAGTTCGGGTCTAGATCAGGGGGAAAACAAAATAATTGACGAATAGATCCCTTTGGCTGTTTTTGGAACCAAAGTAAGTTCGTATGTTAAATAAGTTTTATTAAAATTATATTTTTAATGCTTTAATATTGTATAAATTGTATAAACAACTCTATGGACACGTCCGACGACATTTTGGCAAGTGAGAAATCCCAATCGAACCATGGGAATAGATTAGGATACAAGTGACATGTCCCTAGGGTTTTATGTTATGTGATCTGGGTGCTGGTCATGTACGTCCTGCCGGTGGCTGAGTATACCGGCATATGTTGCGGTTACTTGACAGCTTGTGTGAGTAGCACCGAGTAGGTACATCTTGACTGACAGCTTGTGTGAGCAGCACCGAGTAGGTACGTCTTGACTGATATCTTGTGTAAGCAGGCCCATTAATGGCTCGAGAGCGAGCATATATGTATTATGAGATAGAGGTAGCAATGGCTACATATGTGGCACCTTGTCTGCAAGGTTTTCCTGAATATCCGATATTATTTTTTCGAGTGGTTTATTGGGTATAACAATGATGAGGCTAATTATGAAATTATTACGAGATGGTACAGGTATGTACTTAAAGCTTATGATTATTAATTCGTGACATGATGATTTCAAGATAAGTTGTGATGGAAGTTAATTATGATCATGAGATTTTGGTAAAATACATTATCTTATGTTATATTACTTGCATGTTAATGTATGGTAAGGTTTGCTTATTTTTTTCATACGAGCTTACTAAGGTATACAGCTTACTCCATTTTATTTTCCATGTTTTATAGTGTCACTAAGCTAGCTCGGGTTGGAGATTATCGAAGTTCGCATCACACTATCAAACTGTTATTTTGGGTACCAATTATTTTAAACATTTTGAGAATATAGAATGTATAGGGACTTGTCATTTTGTTATATGTGTCATTATGAATTTCGCCAAATGTATTGGCTTGTAATTTTCAAAGGCTTGTTTTGGTATTTGGTCATGTAACTTGGCTCATTTTGGTTGAATTGGTTTCAAACTTATATATATAAATTTATATATGCATGCATGTGCAATTATCTCTTGTGTGATGTGGTTTATAAATGCTTAGTAAATGGTTGAATGTGGCTCAATGGTTTTTTTGTTGGATGGTTAGGATTGGCTCATTGGTATGCTAGGAAAACTAAGTAAAAGTTATGCATGTTATTGGTAGCCATATTGGAACTTTTAGAATGTGAGTTTGGTATGATTTGGATTGGCAAAATATGTAAAAATATTGAGTGTGGATAATGAAATGGCATGATTTGGCCTTGTTTGTGAATGTTTTGGTTGCCTAAATATGCCATGGTTTATGCCATTAAGATTGTGGGTGTGTATGTGCAAATGAGGGTGACAAATGGCTTAGTAAATAATCTTTATTTTGTCCACACGGGTAGACATACAGGTGTGTGTCTAACCCATGTGTGGCACACGGCTTGTCCTATGGGCATGAGTTTCGGCCTTGTATCTCATGAACCTTAATTTTAAGAAACAGAATGCTCAGAATTGAGCACATGGGAAGAGACACAGGCGTGTGTCTCAGTCGTGTGAGGGACACGGCTTAAAGCACGGGCGTGTTCCGGTTGTGTGAAGTCTGCACCTATTTTATGAAAATTAAATTAACCACACGGCCTAACACATGGGTGTGTGACTTGGCCCTGTGACTTCAATTTGTTCATGACTTGCAAGTCAAAGAGTTACACGGGGTAGGGACACAGGCATGTGACCACACGGCCTGCCCACACGGGCATGTCCCAAACCACACGGGCGTGTGACCCTTGTTTATAGAAAAAATTTTCTAAGTTTCATAAAACTTTCTTAAGTGGTCGGCTTAGTCCTGAACCACTTCCAAAGTATGTTTTGGGCCTCGTAGGCTCATATTAGGGACTTTATGATTGAATACAAATGGTTTTAATTTGGATGCAAATTTATGACTTGATTTGTATGTTTTCTTGCTTTGTAGATCCGGTAATGCCTCGTATCCTATTCCAGCATTGAATACGGATAAGGGGTGTTACAAACTTTGTCCCATTTCCATATCATTATTTTCACTGGCTATACCCATCTTGAAAGTGTCATCCTTATCTTGCTGACACATCCAACATTTAAATATAGATTCAGAAATACCATGTTTCATTCCGAGCTACTAATACATCTTTTTCAAATCATTATGCATTTTATCATTTCCCATATAAACAGCCATAGTACTATTGTGATCATTCATGTAAAATTTTCGGTAAAAGTTCCAAATTCTTCAGTAATCAGACTCTGTCTCTAAATGACAGACATTTATCAGATCTTTTCTAAAATTCTAAATCGAAAATTATTTCACACTGTATTCATTTAACTTACAACTCATTACCACTTTTATGGGCTTTACAGATCTGTTGTAGAAACATTGGTTAAGCTCTAACTCAACTAAAATTGAGCTATTATCAGGTAATCATAATCGGTATCCATGGCTTGCAAAGTATACAGAGATTTTCTACTCAGAACATCTGTAAACACATTTGTTCTTTCCAAGTGATATACAATTGTCAAATCATAACCTTTCAACAATTCAAGTCATATACGCTATCTTAAAGTACTTTTAGAAAACCTTTTTAGGAAACCTTATCAAGAGAAAAATCGTTCAGTTTATTATCTTTACTTAAGTCGGGAAATCTCTATTCCAATTATTACGTGAAAACATTTCATTAACGCGGAAGGTAAAACATCATTAATTCATAAATCAATAATTTAACAATTTAAAATCCCAAAATAAACCCAAGAATAGTTCGAGTTCCAAATACATATTAATCCCAAAACATATATTTAAATAAAGTAGGCAAAAATAAAGTGTTACTCAAAAATTCGTAAATGTCTACCAGAGCCTTCTGTCACACCGATCCTCCTACTGCTAAGGATTACCTGACAAACAAAATAAACAAAGGGGTGAGTTTTTGCAAACTCAGTGTGTACATCCCCACAAACAGCATGCATACAAACAGATAACAGAATACAGTTATTCGGCCTTAGCCATACAGATATCACATGCATAACAGATTAGATATCAGAAATATCATGCCCACCAACCCTGCACACCATCTCCGTCCAACCCATCATACCATGTGGGGATAGAATCGACCCACCCAACCCTACACACCAAGTATGAGGATTTAATCAACCCATCCAACCCTACATGCCATAAGGTACCTCATCGCAGCACACATTATAAGTATGCAGCTTAGCTGCCAGATAACATGCTAATCACCTCTCAGACTTCCTTCTCTTCACAACAATCCCAACCCAATGCAATGCATCATAAATATCATGGCATGCTATTATGTAGATAGCAGATCATATCAACATCATGTCAGAGCAGATATAAAGAATCAGACAAATACACATGCTTATATTAACATACTTTTCAGTAACCAATCAGAGTATGGGGACTAAGTAATGCTTACCGCCCCTACAGTCAGGTCACAGTTGACTCAGGCAACGCGTTCAACCTTACAGAACATTTCAACAAAATTGGGCTCACACGCCCGAGTTCCCTGCTCGTGTGGCCCACACGACCCAAATTGGTTTTGCCCGTGTAGATCACATGACCTGGCCCAAATTCCCACACGCCCGTGTTGTTCACCTGTATGGGCTCACACGCCTATGTGGCCCACACGGCCCATTTTCCTGAGCCCGTGCCTCGCACACAGCCTACAAGCCCTTACAGCCCATGTCCATTGTGCCTGTGTGGCGCGCGAACGGCCGAGCTCGTCAGTGACACACCAGTGTCTCGCGACGCAGGCTACCACACGGGAAACCACACGCCCGTGTGGCGTCGACAAGCCACTTTTTAGCTTTCGCGGAAACTCGTTTTCTGTGTAGTCGGAGTACACACTTGGTTCATTTTCGCTGCTAATCCAACCACAAGCACTCCAAAGCCTAAAATCGCTCATAGCGAACCCAAAATTAGTCTCTTAAGTCCGATTATTAAGAATAGGCAAATCCCAAAACGAGAGATCTACTTACCTTCAACGAATAACGATGATTCTTCACTGTTTTCCACCTGATTAGCAATCCACAAAACTTTGATAATCCCCTAAACAACAAATAAAATCCCTTTTAAAAAATCTCTAAATGAAGTCACGCAATTTAATAAAACCATACTTACTGAGCCAACGAATCCCCTAGCAATACGCCACCACTAATCGAAAAGAAAGAAAAATGGAGGAGAGGGGAAAAAGAAATAGAATTTTTGGTAGCAACGGTTTGGGAGAAGAAAACGGCAGAGGAAAACACTTTTGTTAAAAAGAAGGAAAATACGGAATACCGCAAACCCTTAATTTTCACTAAACCCTAAACTCAAAATTTTGATAAAGCCCAAAATTTAGCGGAAACTTGTAGCAAAAATAATCCCAAAGCCACTGCAGAGATTCGAACTCAAGACCCTGAGCAGACTGACACTCCACTTAACCACCAGACCAGCAAGCCCATTCTGTTAAGTTCATACCAATAAATTCTTATAAGCCTATTAACCAAAAGTCAAGCTTTATCCAAATAAAAACCAAAATTTAGCCCAACTTAAAGCTCGAACTTGGGACCTCGCAAACACACCCCAAAGCACATACCTTATTAACCACACATTTAAATCCCAAAATAACACAAAAGCAATTGTTCAAATATTTCCATGCTCAACCATCAAAAAAGCCGAATTTACAGAAATTTGGGGCGTTACAACTCTACCTCTTAAAGAAAATTCGTCCTCGAATTTTACCTAATCAGAAAAGGTAAGGATACTATTGAAGCATCGAATCCTCTGGCTCCCAAGTAGCCTCCTCTGTTCTATGATTCTGCCACATCACCTTCACTAATGGAATAGATTTCCTACGCAAAACCTTAACGTCACGATCCAAAATCTGAACTGGCTCCTCCTCGAACGTCAGACCCGGTCTAACTTCAATCTCCTCCATAGGCACAATGTGTGTGGGATCAGAGCGATAACGTCTCAACATTGAGACGTGGAACATGTCATAAATATGATCCAACTTTAGAGGTAGCTCCAACTGATATGCAACTGGGCCCACTCGCTTCAAAATCCGGTACGGCCTAATAAATCGAGCACTCAGCTTGCCCTTACGACCGAACCTCATAACCTTCTTTCATGGCGAGATCTTAAGAAAGACCATGTCTCCCACAGAATACTCGATGTCCTTCCTTTTTAAATCCTCATAGGACTTCTGTCTATTAGAAGCCACTTTCGGTCGATCCCGAATCAAGCGAACCTTATCCTCAGTCTCTGAAACCAACTCCGGACCTAGAACATGCTGCTCACCCAACTCAGTCTAGCACAAAAGAGTGCGACACTTATGACCATAAAGTGCCTCATACGGTGCCATCTGTATACTGGACTGATAACTGTTGTTGTAAGTGAACTCTGCTAGAGGCAAGAACTCCTCCCAACTTCCTCAAAAATCCATAGCACATCCTCTCAACATATCCTCCAATATCTGAATTACCCTCTCCGACTGACCATCTGTCTAAGGATGAAAAATAGTACTGAAGTCAAGACGAGAACCCAAAGCCTCATAAGCTTCTGCCAAAATCGAGACATAAAACGAGGATCCCTATCAGAAATGATCAAGACAGGTACCCCATGCAGCCTCATTATCTCAGAAATGTATAGCTTGGCCAACTTCTGTAGAGAGAAGTCTGTCCTAACAGGAATGAAATGTGCGGTCTGGGTCAATCGGTCCATGATGACCCAAACAGAGTCCTTCTTAGTGGGTGTTAGGGGCAACCCACTAACGAAGTCCATCGTTACTCGCTCCCATTTCCATATCGGTATCTTAACTGGCTGTACCAAACCCGAAGGTAACTGATGCTCAGCATTAACCTGCTGACATGTCAAACAACGAGCAACAAAATCAGTCACTTCACGCTTCAACCTTGGCCACCTGTACAACTCTCGGAAATCTTTATACATCTTATTCCCACCAAGATGCATAGTGTACGGATACTATATGCTTCCCTCAAAATCGACAGCCTCAAATCCTTATCATTAGGTACACAGATCCTACCTCGGAAGCACAATACCCCATCATTATTCAGCCCAAAATTTGTAGTAGTCCCAGTCTCAACCTGACGAAATCGCATCTCGAGATTCTTATCCTCTAACTGATTAGCTCTAATTTGTTCAATCCATGTCGGCTTCACTTGTAGCTCTTCCAGAAGACTTCCGTTGTCATAAAGACTCAATCAAGCGAACATTACTCTCAGATCGGTCACAGCCTTATGGATTAGTGCATCGGCGACCACATTGGCCTTTTCAGGGTGATACTCAATATTGCAGTCGTAGTCCTTAAGCAGCTCAACCCATCGACGCTGCCTAAGATTTAACTCCTTCTGAGTGAGGAGATATTTGAGGCTCTTATGATCAGTGTAGATGATACACTTCTCTCCATACAGATAATGCCTCCAAATCTTGAATGCAAAGACCACTGCAGCCAACTCCAAATCATGCGTCAAATAATTAGCCTCATGAGTCCTAAGCTGCCGAGACGCATAGGCAACTACCTTACCGTCTTACATCAAGACGCAACCCAAACCCATATGTGACACATCACTGTAAACCACGAGGTCCCTACCAGGCTCAAGCTACATCAGAACTGGAGCCTGTGTCAAAATTGTCTTGAGCTTCATGAAGCCCTCCTATCGCGCATTAGTCCAAATGAAAGGGACTCATTTACACAACAATTTAGTCAACAGCGCTGCGATCAACGAGAACCCCTCTACAAAATGTCAGTAATACCCTGACAGTCCCAGAAAACTGCGAATCTCTGACACATTCTTCGGCTATTTCCAATCCATCACAGCCTCAATCTTACGAGGATCAACTTGAATCCCCTCAGAAGAAACCACATGCCCTAAAAAGGTTACCTCCCTAGGCCAGAACTCACACTTCGTGAACTTCGCATATAACTGTTTCTCACGAAGGATCTGTAGAACCACTTTCAAATGCTCGTCGTGCTTGTCCTCATACTTAGAATACAGTAAAATTTCGTCGATGAACACCACCACAAATCAATCCAAGTAGGGTTGAAACACGCGGTTCATCAAGTCCATGAATGCCGCTGGTGCATTAGTCAACCCCAAAAGGCATGACTAGGAACTCGTGATGCCCATAACGAGTCCTAAATGTCGTCTTATGCACATCGGCCTCTTTTACCCTCAACTGATGATAATCTGACCGCAGATCAATTTTAGAAAACACTGAAGCCCCTCTAAACTAGTCAAATAGGTCGTCAATCCTCGGAAGCGGGTACTTATTCTTAATTATCAACTTGTTCAATTGGCAGTAGTCGATGTACAGCCTCATTGTACCGTCCTTCTTCTTTACGAACAGAGCAGATGCTCCCTACGGGGACACACTGGGACAAATAAACCCACGATCCAACAGCTCTTGAATTTGAGCCTTCAGTTTCGCTAGCTCCTTCAGTGCCATTTGGTAAGGGACGATAGACATCGGAGCTATACTAGGAATCAACTTAATCCCAAATTCTACCTCATGGCTCAGACACAATCCTGGTAATTCCTCTGGAAAAACATCTGGGAAGTTCTTCATAGCACGAATGTCCTTAACCGATAAGTCTACAGAATCTGAGGCATTGATGTAAGCCAAAAATGCCTTACATCCTTTCCTCACCAGCTTCTCTACCATTAATGCAAATATCACATTACTCAGGTAATTTTGTCGTTCTCCAACCATGACTATCTCGATACCCTCCTCGGCCCTCAGAACCACCCTCTTTTCAACACAATCCAGACTTACACGATGCTTCACTAGCCAGTCTAAGGAACGATAGTTCCATCAGATCAGCCAGAAATATCGTTCTTTAGACTTCCAACGGAACGTCCCTGAACAGTTTACTAACCCTAATAGACTGCCCCAACAGAGTCACCACTGAAATCTCACTAGAAGTGCCCTCATACGGTATTCCCAAAGTCTCAGACACAGAACATGCAATGTAGGAATGCGTAGAGCCTATGTCTATCAGTGCAACATAAGGTATGTTAAGGATTAAGAACGTACCCGTGATGATGTCATTAGCATCTCCATCCTTATGACGACGTGCAGCATAGACAAGTGCAGGCTGCCTCGCCTCAGTCGGCCCAGCATCTCTGCCTGGTGCTCTTTGCCCTCGGCCCATACCGTTACCACCCCTAGCCTGACCTCGGCCCCTAAATGGCTGCTGAACTCCCATCGGTGGCTGTGCAGTCTTAGTAGCCGGAGCTTGCATCTAATTAGCCCTCAATTGATAGTCCTTAACACGATGCTCAGATGATCCACATCTAAAACAAGCTCTAGTAGACCTCCAACACTCGCCCGGATGGCGTCTGTTACAAAGCTAACAAATCGCCATCCTAACAGGTGCAACAGTAGGCCCAACTCTTAGGGCCCATCAAATCTGGTCTCTTTCTTAGGGCTCACCCCAGCATTCAAAGACTCTATATCCCTCTTAGCCTTCCCTCTGTCATGGTTCTGGCGCTCAGCGCACTTAACCTCCTCCGCAATCTTGGCCTTCTTGACTAACACGGCAAACTTACGCTCCCGCTACGGAGCTATTAGGACCCTCAAGTTATTCCTAAGGCTGTCCTAAAAATGAACACAATACTCATACTCAGTCGCCACCATGCCTCGTACATAACGGCTCAATCTCAAAAAGTTGACCTCATACTCGGCCACTAAATGATCTCCTTGAGTAAGATTCAGGAACTCACGCCTCCTAGCGTCCATGTAACTGGCCTCCACATACTTGCTCTAGAAAGCCATCTTAAACAAATCTCACGTCAGACTATTAGGCTGAGTGCCATCCCTAACCGTCAACCACCACTAATACGCTTCATTGCAAAGCAACGAAACAGCCCCCTTGAGCTTCTGCTCGGCAGTAAAATCCAGATCATCCATAATACGCTCTGTGGCCTCCATCCAGTATTCAACCACATTAGGAGCAACTCTAGCAATGCCCTTAACTACCTTGGCCCTATTGGACCGGAGTCGTTCTATAACCAACCCACGACCTCCAGATCCAGCATTAGCCCCAGCAACCCTTTCTAGTATTCGTAGCATGGCCTAGGGCAATGCGTTGTCCCCAGCTGCACAGTCCTCAAACTCAACACCAGTCTCAGTAACAGGTGACACCGACATCTCGCTAGTGTCCAAATTAGCGATCGTATTAGATACGAAGGAATCAGTTCGAATCCCTCTACGGCCTCTACCTCGGCCTCTAGTACCCTGTCCATGAGTACCACGTGTGCTCATCGTAATTTCGAATTAATCTATATTAAAAATTTTATGCAAGTCAGTTTACAGTTTCAATAGTAGTTATCGGGTATTTTAACCAAAAGAGTTATCAGAGTACTCAGAGTCTGTTATCGCAAATCGTAGTTTACTATGGTTTTCAATTTCTGTTATCGCAAATCGTAGTTTACTACGGTTTTCAATTTACACTATCTAGAATGTTTCAATAAGCATACTAACTACAGTAGTTTCATAACACATACACAACATTTCAGACAGATACAGACAAAATTTTCAGTATAAGCATGCTCTCAAACAGTACACATCAGAGTTTCAAAGAACTTACAAGATCAGTACTGGAGGCTTGGTGTACCACATACATACTATCAAAATATTTCAAATCGTTTCACAAATTATTTTCTTTAAACCAAATTTTGAAACCCAAAATTCACAATTGAATTTTGAACCCGAGATCTAATACCATTAAATGTAACACCCCAAACCCGGCCTAGACGCTATGGCCGAATTTGGCGGCTTTACATGAGAGTACTTTTAGGAAACCTTTTTAGGAAACCTTATCAAGAGAAAAATCGTTCAGTTTATTATCTTTACTTAAGTCGGGAAATCTCTATTCCAATTATTACGTGAAAACATTTCATTAACGCGGAAGCTAAAACATCATTAATTCATAAATCAATTATTTAACAATTTAAAATCCCAAAATAAACCCAAGAATAGTTCGAGTTCCAAATACATATTAATCTCAAAACATATATTTAAATAAAGCAGGCAAAAATAAAGTGTTACTCAAAAATCCCTAAATGTTTACTAGTGGTCACCATCGAGCCCTCCGTCACACCAATCCACCTACTGCTCAGGATTACCTGACAAACAAAATAAACAAAGGGATGAGTTTTTGCAAACTCAGTGTGTACATCCCCACAAACAGCAAGCATTCAAAAAGAAAATGGAATATAGTTATTCGACCTTAGCCATACAAATATCGCATGCATAACAGATCAGATATCAGAAATATCATGCCCACCAACCCTGTACACCATCTCCGTCCAACCCATCACACCATGTGGGGGTAGAATCGATCCACCCAACCCTACACACCAAGTATGGGGATTTAATCAACCCATCCAACCCTAGACACCATAAGGTACCGCATCGCAACACACATCATAAATATGCAGCTTAGCTGCCATATAACAGGCTACTTACCTCTCAGACTTCCTTCTCTTCACAATAATCCCAACCCAATGCAATGCATCATAAATATCATTGCATGCTATTATGCAGATAGTAGATCATATCAACATCATATCAGAGCAGATATACAGAATCAAACAGATACTCATGCTTATATTAACATACTTTTCAGTAACCAATCAGAGTATGGGGACTAAGTAACGCTTACCGCCCCTACAGTCAGGTCACAGTCGACTCAGGTTACCCGTTCAACTTTACAGAACATTTTCACAAAATTGGGCTCACACGCCTATGTGGCCCACACGGCCCAAATTGGCTTTACCCGTGTGGATCACACGGCCTGGCCCAAATTCCCACACACCCATGTGGTTCACCAATGTGGGCCCATACGCCCGTGTGGCCCACATGGCCTATTTTCCTGAGCTCATGCCTCGCACACGGCCTACAAGCCCTCACATGCCAGTGTCCATTGCGCCCGTCTGGCGCACGTACGGCCTACCTCATCAGTGACACGCCCGTGTCTCGTGACGCAAGCTACCACACGAGTAGACCACATGCCCGTGTGGTGTCTATAGGTAACTTTTCAGCTTTCGCCAAAACTCATTTTTTGTGTAATCAGAGTACACATCTGGTTCGTTTTCGCTGGTAATCCAACCACGAGCACTCCAAAGCCTAAAATCGCTCATAGCAAACCCAAAATCAGTCTCTTAAGTCTGATTATTAAGAATAGGCAAATCCCGAAACGAGAGATCTACTTACCTTCATTTAATAACAGTGATTCTTCGCTGTTTGGAACCTGATTAGCGATCCACAGAACTTTGATAATCCCCTAAACAGCAAATAAAATCCCTTTTAAACAATCTCTAAATGAAGTCACGCAATATAATAAAACCATACTTACTGAGCTGACGAATCCTCTAGCAATATGCCACCACTAATCGAAAAGAAAGAAAAACGGAGGAGAGGGGAAAAAGAAACAAAATTTTCGGTAGCAAGGGTTTGGGAGAAGAAAATGGCAGAGGAAAAAGCTTTTGTTGAAAAGAAGGAAAATAAGGGCATATCATAAACCCTTAATTTTCACTAAACCCTAAACTCAAAATTTTGATAAAGCCCAAAATTTAGCGGAAACTTGCAGCAAAAATAATCCCAAAGCCACTGTAAAGATTCGAACTCAGGACCTAGAGCAGACTGACACTCCACTTAACCACCAAACCAGCAGGGGCATTCTGTTAAGTTCCTACCAATAAATTCTCATAAACCCATTAGAAAAAAGTCAAGCTTTATCCAAATAAAAACCAAAATTTAGCCTAAGTTAACGCTCGAACTTGAGACCTCCCAAACACACCCCAAAGCACATACCCTCTTAACCACGCATTTAAATCCCAAAATAACACAAAAGCAATTTTTCAGATATTTCCATGCTCAACCATCAAAATAGCCGAATTTACAGAAATTTGGGGCATTACATATAATTCAAGTAGACACATTCCACATTCATTTCAAGCATATAAGTAACATTTTTATCATTTACCATTTATCGGGGATTATTATTGATCGGGCACTTTCATTTATCGGGCTATAACGAGTATGTGATCATTTCATATATTTATGGCATTTATACGGTGCACAAACACAACATTAAATTCAAGCATAAAAACATATATAATTTAGTTGCATGAACTTACCTCGACAAATGTTCGTGTACATAAATCTACTAATCCGACATTTTCCTATTTTTTTCATTCTAGCTTCGAATTTGGTCTATCTGGATCTATACGAGTAAATTTAACATCAATTTATCATATTTTATATTCAAGTGGACTCAATTTTTATCCTAGGCAAAATTACCATTTTGCCCCTAACTTTTCCATAAATTCCCATGTCATCCCTTGGCACGGAAAATAAAATTTGTGCAATTTACTTCCTATTCCAAGCCAAACCAAAATCCCATTACAAAATTTACAGCACATGTGTTCATAAAAATTCAGCATTTTTTTCAATTTCACAACTTTACATTTTAGTCCCTAAATCATGTTTTCATCAAAAATTCACCTTGTAAAAGTTGTTTATCTATCAACAACCTTTCATTTTCTACCATAAATTTCTAATTTTCAGCATTTACATCCATGACCCATTTTCCATACTTTGATAACATCTCAAATTGATCCCCCAAATAGATAGAGTAAGCTATTCCGATTTCAAAAATATCAAAATTACTAAAAACGGGCCAAGGAAACTTACCCAATTTGGCCATGAAAGTTTCTTCTCTCTCTCCTAGGGTTTCCATGTATTTTTGGGGAAGAAGATGATAAAATAAAATGATATTTCTTTTTTATCATCTTTTAATTAATTAAATATTTTCACTTTCCAATTTAGTCCTTGCCCTTTTCTAAATTTACATGGATAAGTCACCAAAATATCTACATACCTTTTATTAATGGTCTAATTACCATATAAGGATCTTAAGTTTTGAATTCCATACTATTTGACCCTACTAGCTACTAGAATCCAACTTTTACATTTTATGCGATTTGGTCCTTCTCGTAATCAAACACTTAATCAATAAAATTTTCTTATCAAATTTTTCACTTGACATGTCTATCATAATATAAACCATATAATAAAATAAAGATAAATTTTATTTTTCGGCTCGGATTTGTGGTCCCGAGACCACTGTTTCGATTGCACCGAAATAGGGCTGTTACAAAACTATCTGCTATGTCACGACTCATTGGGGCAATCTCACGACACTGACTTTGTTTTACCTAAATACTCCAGCTTTATGGATGTTTTAGTTTAGAGATGAACCTATATAAAATAAAAGTCAAAATCTAAACTAGGTGATTAGTTAAATATACAATAATTTACAAAAGTTAAGCAACGATTCAACTAATTTTAAGTTTTACTGTCGGATTCATCCGACAGTGTCATCAATTCACCGATGGAGGTGATAACTCTTGAAAAGAGTTATATTTCATGCCTTTAGACCTAGCTAATTGCTTGTACTTAAGTACATTTTGTTGCATTTTAGGATATTTTAGTTAGCATTTTTAATATTACATTACTACTTGGATTGTGTTGGAATTAGGTGTTTTTAATTGCTTGTGGTGAAGTTTTTTTTTTGCTGATGTTGCAAGATAGGTTTTGGAACAAGGAAATAAATGAGTGAAGTTTTGTTAGGGCAAAGTGCAGACAGTTTACTAGCACAGATGTCATGGTAATGTCAGGAAGACCAAGTTAACATTTTTCTCCCAGCAATCCCAATTCAAATTCAAATTCAAACTTGTACCAAATAAATCCCCCTAAAAGAGGAGAAGATAATCATGAGCTATTACTCAACCCTAGCCTGATCTATCTATAAAAACCGATGAATGAGTCGTCACAAACGACAGAAAAAGGTGAGAGAAATCCTTAGGCGTGAATAAAGGTTCCGCTACGTAAAGGACAAGAAGTCAAAGGCATTCCTTATTCGCCATCATAGGACGTTGCACTGCTGAAGTATGGACTGGGCAAGTGAAAGTTGCTTCCCAAAAGTTCTTCCATTATTTCTTTCAAAATATTGAATTGAGTAGTTGAACGTAATGTAAGATAATATTTTGGTTTGGAATTTTATTTCCTAGCCCATAAGCTAAATCTCAGAGGGTTGGGATTACTTTCGATGAACCTTTAGCTATTTTAGTATTTATCTAATTTACTTTACTATTTCATTTGATTGTTCTTATTTCTTCATTAAACTGCAAATGATCTCTAGATATAAAAGGTTTTTCGTATACTAAAAACTTATTCTAATTCTGAAAGGGTTGGATTAAAATTAAATGAAATGAGCAAGTATTCGATAGACAATTGTAGTCGACTCTAGACATAGAGTCACGATCATACAGAAGGAGCCCATGCAAGATATCTAAAAAGCCTATAGACACGGGCAAGGTAACTTAAGGTTTTTCTCTCGCGAGAGACAGGCCATTTTAGAACTCTTATGTGCAAAAAGTAGATACGATTTTGCCAAGGCATTATTAACAATAAGGGTTGATTCTAGGTAATTTGGACCTTCTGAATCAACATCACTCTATCCTTATTTCTTTTTGTAGTATCTTTGCCACAACATATTTAGTTACTTCTTTTTTTGTTACAGTCTATTCGGATAATCACTCTCGTTATTGCCATTACATTTCTACCTTCACTTTGCCATAGCATTTCCAATTATTCACCAATTTCATCTATCGCATACATCATCATTCCTCCTTTGAATTATCACTGCGTACTTACCTTGGTTTACCATAGCATCTTATTCGTCAGTCTTTCCATAACATTAACCATAAAATAATAACTTGACCACTTTTGTTCCTCAATCTGATCCTCATGGGAACGATACTCACTCATCACTTTATTACTTGAACCCACCTGTATACTTGCACAAATCACATATCATTTTACAAGCAACAGGATGATTTTCTTGTTCTGTCAGTATTGGTCCATCTTCCATCGTGCCATTCCACCTATGACCATTTGTCCCTTTCCTTAAACCTATTTATTATTTCTATGTGCATAAAAGGAAGCGTGTCCCTTGTCTCAGGGACGCTAGAAATAAATAATTGTTTACATTGTTCCTATAACTTCTTCCTATCTTCCTCACTCGATTGATGGCCACATTTAAAAGCCGATTGATGGCCACATTTAAAAGTTTTAGTCTCATGATTAATTTTCATATTTAATCCATTCTTTTCTAAATCAATAGTGATCTAGAAATGGCTATAAAGGGTCTTCCTAATCAGATCGATATCTCACGATCTTCTTTGAAATTAAGTACCACAAAGTCTGCAGGGATAATGAAACTTCATACTTTAACTAACACATCTTTCAATACCCCTTTTGGACATACCGAGGACCTGTCAGCCAACTATAATGTTATATCCCTTAAGCCGAGTTTTTTAAAAATTAATAGAGGCATTAAATTAATACTAGCTCCTAGATCATATAGAGCTCTACTAAAATGAATGCTCCCTATCTCTAGGGGAATAGTAAAGCTTCACGGGTCTTTCAACTTTCGAGGTACCTATATTTAATAATCACACTACAGGAAGCATTTAAAGTATCTTGTTCTCCTACCTTAATTTTCTTACACCTAGCCATCATCTCCTTTAAAATCTTAGCGTACTTGGGAACCTTTTCAATTAGCTCAATTAAAGGTAGGTTGACATTTAATGTCTTAAACAGGTTTAGGAAACTTAAAAATTCATCCTCATCATGCTTTTTTTTTTTCTTCTAGTCTTGAAGGGAATGAGATTTTTGCACCGACAGACTCTTTAGTTAGTTCCTTCTCCGTTTCCACTGCCAATGCGGTTACCTCCTCTGATTCTAGCTCATCTTCTACTTCTAGGGGTACTTTTTCAAGATCATCATTCTTCTTTGCAATTTTCTCTAGAATAATGGTTTTTGGGCTACTCAGTACTTTGCCCGATCGAAGTGCAGTTACTTTCATATGCTCCTTACCTTCTCTCCATGGATTATCTTTCTCATTGCTGGAAATACCTGTGTCAATTTGTCTTTTGATCTGATGTCACTCATCATGCTCATCAATTGACTCATTTGATCCTCAAATTTAGTCAACATTCTTATTCAATTGGTGCACTCAGACTGCACCTATTTGACATCAGTTCTCATTGACTGCATTTCTTCATCAATTTTGTCCAATCGTTAACCACAAGTAGTATGGTCACTAGGGTTGGCCCTATCTTGAGGTTTCTACAAATAAAGAGGTTGGTAATTAGTATTTTTGAATTGATTTGAATTGTTACCTCCTTCTTGGTTTCCTCTCCATCTCAGGTTTAAGTGATTCCTCTAACCAGGATTGTATGTATTCAAATAAGGGTTTCCACCCCTATTCCTAATGTAGTTTATATCTTCAGCAGAATTATTGAAATAATCGAAGAGTGGCTTATCTCCTCCATGCATAGATGGTGTAGAAGCAAATTCAATACGATTAAGTCTATCTACTATTTGCCAATACTTATCATCCTCCTGGATAGCTTTGACCGTAGCAAGTTTCTAGTCATATGTGAAGCGTTCAATTGGCCACAGACAGGAGTTTAGTGCCATGTTCTCAATGATTTTGTACGCACGATCGTATGTTCTATTCGAGAGGTCTTCTCATACGTTACCTTTAACAAGTAGTGGATCTTGCATCTATTGATATTACTGACAGCAATTTCTTTAGATTATTCTTTCTGGATTAGTGGATGCTACAGTAGGTGTGCCCCTACTGTGAGTCATACACTAACTCAGAAAGAAGAGATTAGTAGAAACAAATAAAATTATATCTATAACTTAAAATTTTCCTAATTATTCTAATTAACTGGGAAAATTAAGATTAACCTGGTGACATTGCCTCCCTGAGAATGGCGACAACAACTTGACCACCTCCAGACGTACTAACGTCCAGAGTGTGAATACTATAATAAAAAGATAAAAAAACAATGCGATATCCACAAGTATACGAGTCGAGTTGTAATATAGTTTTACAATGAAGTAGGTGAGTACTCTTAAGATTGTACCTAAAAGAGGCAAATGCTAGATCAATTTTAACTTAAACACTAAAATATCTAATTAGTACTTTTAAATTAGTTATAGTACAAAGAATATAAAATAAAGGATTCTTAGGGTTTTTATAATAATAGTAATAAAGACAAAATAACATAAGAAAAATAAAACTCAAGAGATTAAAAAGGAAGAATAAATCAAATCTGATTATGGGTGATTAGTTTACTTCGGTATTCTCCATCAACTTTCGTTTTGGGTTTCCTCGTCAATAAACTAATCACTACCCTAGTAAGATCTTCCGATCTTCCACTAACATAACGAGTCAGCAAGAACTACTTATCTTTTGACCTTACAGTCCAGACTAGTTTGGAGTTAAGGTGTTCACGGATGGGTCATGCATATTTTGTGTTAATTCGCACCTTGATGACTTTGGGGTTGTCAGGCCTAGGGTTTGTTTCACGTTCTCCATTTTCCAAACAGCTGATTCATTGAGTAACCCTACAAAATAATTAACAAATCTTACCTACACTCGCTAATCCCCTATAGAAGGATTAATTCCTCATGGCGTTCATAAACAATATACAATCAATGTTAAGAGAAAGCGTGCTAATTAAATCGAAAAGATAGAGCAAATAAAAGAGCCTGATTGTATTGAGATTAAATGCCAACATATATAGTTGAATGATTTCACAATTCAAATCTCTTAAAATCGACAAGAACAACTAAATAAAACTAAAACCTAAGAATGAAAGAAAATATTAAACTAAATTTTACATAGAGAATCTAAGCTAAAGGAATGATATCTCTAATAGGTGAAAAATGTGCCTATTTATAGCCTTAAGGTGGTCGTTGTCCTTAACCCTAGGTTCCCTGATGTTCCAGAGCTTTAAAGTTTGATTATGCAAACCAAAACACCCCTGCTTTGTGTTTAATTTCTGTCACAGAGTTGATGTCGTGACACACCAAGACCTGTGTCGCAATATAACAACCAGTATGCTCCTCTGCAGCTATTTCCAGGGGTATGTAGCTCACTACATTGAAGGCAAACTTGAGTTTTACTCATTTTGTTCCCTATGTTGTGACATTGAGTCATCCGTGTTGTGACATAGTAGCCAGTATTTGTTTAGTGCGCCTTCTAATGGTCTCCTATACACTCACAATGTACGTTAGCTCATCCTTAGGCCTCATTCAACCCTTCAGGTTAATAAAAGACTCAATTTGCACATTTTATTAGATATAAGTAAACTAAAGAAACTTAATTAAAATATAACATAAATGCTTCTATTCAGGCTCATTAAGTGCAAAAACTAGTTTAATATGCTACACCGAATTAAGACAAATCAATGGTAGAATGAGGCTTAAGGGTACGCTAACGTACTTTGTGAGTGTGCATGTCACACCCATAACCTATTTCTGTCGTCGGAATTGGGTTACAGAGTATTACCTTACAAAATAGAACATTTATAGCTAACAGCAATTAAATTTTAAATTAATTTAATAAATCTATATGAAATTCAAAATGGAATAAATCATGAATTTACAGACCTTAAATCAAGCCTATGTGGCCTTAAAAATAGCTTTCGAGCAATTAGGGACCAACGGAACAAATTAGAACATTTGAGGAAAAACTGAAGAATTTCACCTGCAGGGGTCACGTGGCCATGTTTCTAGGCCATGTGATAGAGCCCAGACCATGTGGCTCCAAACATGGTTGTACGGCTACCCTACACACCCATATGGATACCCTTGTGCTCAACCATGTAACTCACTGACTTGGGTCACACGGCCGTATTCCAAGCCATGTGATCCCTGCACCTAACACGCTCAGTGCACATGCCCATGTGTGACACATAATTTAACATATAGAATCGTCCACTGCCACATGAAATGGCATATTTTCCATTCATGACCTCTAACCTTCCATTCTTTATTTTACTGACAATCTTTAACTATTAACACTAACTTTTGTAGCTTTTAAGATTTAGTACTTTTTACTTAATTAACAATCTAAATTTAAAATTTCTAGACCAAATTTTAATACAACACTAATAACCTTGTAAACATTAAATAATTAATATTTATGGGCTGACACATCAGAGTTGTGGTCTTGAAACCACTATTTCCAACACTAAAAATGGTTCTTACAACTCTCCCCCTTAGGAAATTTCATCCTTGAAATTTCTTACCGGTGAATAGGTTTGGGTATTATGATTTCATCGAGTCTTTAGTCTCCTATGCAGCTTCCTTGACCTCATGACCATTCCATAAGAATTTAACTAACAGTACTCTTTTATTAAGAAGTTCTTTTACTTCATGTGCCAAAACCTTGATCGGTTCTTCAGAATACAATAAGTTTGGTTGTATCTCAACCTCACAGGGAGTAATCACATGTGAAGGATCTGACCTGTACCGTTTCAGCATCGAAACATGAAAAACATTGGGTATCTTTTCAAGTTCTGTGGGTAACGCTAATTTGTAATCTACAAGACCAATCCTCTCAATAATCTCATACGACTCGATACACCTCGGAATCAACTTTCTCTTTCTGTCAAATCAGAGTACTTTCTTCCACGGTAAGACTTTTAAGAACTCTCGATCGCCAACAACAAACTCTATATCTTTCCTTTTCAAGTCAACATATGATTTCTGACTATTCGGCACTGCTTCAAATAATCACGAATTATTCGAACCTTATCTTTAGTCTCACGAATTAAATTAGTACCAACCAGCTTGGATTCACTCAACTCCGACCAGTAGAACGGTGTTCTACATTTTCTTTCATACAAAGCTTCAA
Organism: Gossypium arboreum; assembly: GCF_025698485.1. Lineage (NCBI taxonomy): Eukaryota > Viridiplantae > Streptophyta > Magnoliopsida > Malvales > Malvaceae > Gossypium > Gossypium arboreum. The sequence continues at coordinate 14,919,510 of NC_069071.1, forward strand.
ATGGTGCAATTTTAATATTGGATTGGTAACTGTTATTATACACAAACTTTGCTAACGGTAAATACCTTTCCCAACTACCTTCAAACTCTAATATACAACATCACAACATATCTTCTAGAATATGTATTACCCGCTCTGATTGCCTATCTGTCTGCAGATGATATGCTGTAAAAAAAATTAATTTTAGTACCAGAGCTTCATGAAGCTTACCCCAAAATCTCAAGGTGAATCTTGAATCTCTATCTGAAATAATAGATAACGGCACTCCATGTCATCTTACAATCTTTGATACATATAACTATGCTAGCCTCTCGCATGAATAATCAGTATGGACTGGAATTAAATAAGCCAATTTCCTTAATATGTCAACAACAACTTAGATCAAGTCTTTCTTCCTCGGTGTCATCAGTAGTCCTGAAACAAAATCCACTGCAACTCATTCTCACTTCTATTTAGGGATAATGACCGGTTGTAGTAATCCTGACAGTACTTGATGTTTAGCTTTCACCTGCTGGTGAACTAGACATTTTGTTACAAATTCAGAAATCTCACGTTTTATACTTGGCCACCAATACATTTTCTTCAGGTTATTATACATCTTAGTACTACTCGGATGAATAGAGTATGTACTACTATGAGCCTCTAGTAAAATGTCCCACTTCAGTTCTGGATTATTAGGGACACATAGCCTGTTATGAAAATATATCATACCATGAGCACCTGCAGTGAATCCGATAGTCGTATCACTCTGGATCTACTCTCGTCTGGCTAACAACTTCGGATCATCATCTTGCAACTGTTCGATCCGCTAAAGAAATAATGGTTTAGCTCTCAGCTATAATAGAACCATCACCTTCCAATGAAAAATGTGCATTTATTGCTCTCAAAGAAAATAATGATTTTTGACTTAAGGCATTCTCAACCACATTAGCCTTCTAAGGATGATAGTTGATTATAAGATCATAATCTTTCAGTAACTCTAACCACTATCATTGTCTCAAGTTTAGTTCCTTTTGAGTCATAAAATATTTTAAACTTTTATGATCTACAAATATATGACATTTTTTACATGGAGATAATGACGCCAAATATTCAGAGCAAAAACAATAGCAGCTAACTCTAAATCATGCGTCAGATAATTTTTTCATGAGACTTTAACTAACGAGAAGCATAAGCTATTACTTTACCTACTTGCATTCATACACATCACAGTCCACTAAGTGATGCATCACTATAAACAACAAACTTTTTCCCAAATTCAGGCTATGTTAAAACCAGAGCTTCTGTCAACATTTTCTTTAACTAATCAAAACTCTACTAGCACTCATCTTACCAAACAAACTTAAAATTCTTCTATAATAACTTGGTCATTCGTGAAGCTATTATAGAGAAGTTTTTAACAAAATGATGAGAGTAACCTGCCAATCCTAGAAAACTTTATACCTTTGAAATATTCTTAGGAGCTTTCCAGTTAATAACAGAGATCTTATGAGAACTAACATGTATTTCATCTATAGAAACGACATGTCCAAGAAATCCAACCTCTTGAAGCCAGAACTCACATTTGCTGAATTTTGCATACAACTATTTTTCACGCAAAATTTGTAATACAGTTCTGAAATGCTGAGCACGCTCTGATTCTCTTTTGGAGTAGACCAGCATATCATTAATAATCACCAACTCCGTCCATACCAACACACCATGTAACGCCCCGTACCTGAGACCGTCGCCGGAGTCGAACACAAGGTGTTAACAGACTTAATTCATTACTTAAACAACTCAAACAATTTATTTTTAAAATTTTCAGTCAAGCTAGCAATCTGCGTCACAGTCGCTTAAAAATTCATATCTCGAGTTCCAAAACTCAAAATCCAATTCCGTAGAAGATGGTTGAGACACATGATTGGGAAAAAGGTCCCGTTGAACCTTAGGAATGGATTAGGATACAAGTGACATGTGTGACAGCCCAAAATAGACCCTAGCCGGAATGTGGTTTCGGGACCACAAAACCGAGGCATAATAATAATTTAAAATTTATTTCGATGCCTATAATATGTGTGTATTCATGTATGACATTTTTTGATGATTGATTTAGTGTTATAAAGGTGAATTCTACTAGAAAGGACTTAGTAGTGAACTTTGAAAATACGATAGGGAAAGGGTGATGACTAATTAAAGCATGCATGCAAAATAATGAACTTGCATGTCAAATTCCCCTTTTACAAGTAATGGCCGCCATGACAAAGAGATATGGGTTAAACATGTCATGAAACATGTTTTGTTGGGCATTAGGGAGAAATAGTAAACAAATAAGCATGGGTAAGAAAAGAATGAAAAAAATGTGTGTGAGAGAGTAGCATACCCCATTGCCGTGCAACCAAGAAGAGAAAAAAAAAAATTTGTTCATGCTTGCTCTCTCCTTTTGGCCGAAAATACTAAGAGGAAGAAGGATTTTGCTTCATTTCCTTTGTTTAGAAGAGATCTAGAAGGTGATTTGGCCAAATTTGCATCAAGATTAAGGTATGTATGAGGTTGTGTTGGGAGTTTCATGCATGTTTTGGTTGCTAACTTGATGTGCATGTTAGCCATGGCTCAAATCTTTGTTATGCCATGGAAATGGTATTTGGCCAAAGTTGTTATAGTGATAAAGCCATTGCATGCTAAGTGTGAAGCTTGATGATGATGCATGCAAAGATGGATTGTCTACTCTTGAGTAAGACTTTGAGTTTTCTCTTTGTTTTATCATGATTGAAGTTGAAAAGAGCATGATTGTCATATTCGCCATGATGCATTCTTGAGCATGATTCATGCTTTTTGCATGTTAGTTAAAAATTTGTGTTTTGGATGGCTATGGACACCTTGAAAATTCGTGATTGCACATTATCTTTGGTTATGAACTAAGTGATGAATATATTGGTTTAAAGAAGAAAATGAGGAAGAATGCTTGTGAAATTGCAAGCACAATTCGGCCTAGCACACATATAAGTGCTTGATGCTATATTATAAGTTTTGGGCCACAATGTACAAAGCATTAATTAGTAAATTGCATGCTGTTTTTGTGAGGTATTAAGTGCAAAATTGACCTCAACATGTACATGAATATTCGGCCTTGGGTAGCCTATTGAAGGCCTTAGCATTTCCTTGATGCTCAAATAAATTGTATTGAATTGCTTGATGTAGTATAAAATGTGCATGACCATTGTGTATTCAAGCTAAAGAGTGGCTATATGACCATTTAAAATCCTTGTCATATTCGGCCATAAGCAAGCACAATGAGGTTTTAATGAATTGAATTTGTTTGACTTAGCTCAAGAGCTAAGAGGGCCACAATTGGACAAGGGGAAGGAAAAGGTGATCGAATAGCCGAAAAAGCCGTTCGACAACATCCGAGGTAAGTCCTCAAGAAGTGACCTTACTTGAATTATGTGAGATGAAATATGGATGTGTATGATTATTGATTATGTGTGTATGAGTATTTGAATTCCACGGGCTAAGTCCCAAGGCGAATATGCTAATGATTATAATTGTGTTTGAGCCTTAGTAACGAAAATGAAATATGTATGTCCAATGATTATTGATGTATGTGTGCATGAGAAATTGAATGATATCCGGGCTAAGCCCGAAGACAATTATGTTGAAATTATATCCGGTTAAGACCAAGGCAATTGTGCTAGTGGCTATATCCGGCTAAGACCAAGGCATTCGTGCGAGTTATTCTATCCGGGCTAAGACCAAGGCATTTGAGCACGTGATTATATCCGGTTATATTCAAGAATCTTGGGCTGGAGGTGAGTGTTGGTTGCTGTAATGAATTCAATCAAGACACTCGAAAAGCCCAAAGGATAAGGTACGTTATATGTGCATTGGAAAGTCGACATGTTTGAGCAACATTCGCTCAATCGACTAATGAATTTCAGTTATTGAATTGATTGATACTTTGTGAAATTATATAATGATGAAGTGTGAAGTAAGAATGTGTATAAATGAAATGATGCATTTGGCTATGTGAATGTACTGCTGTAATTAGAGTTGATTATATTCCTTGAGACTTACTAAGCATAAAAATGCTTACCCGTTGCTTTGGCTCTCGCTTTTTTTAGATTTCGCTCAAGCAATCGGATTTGGGATCGTTGAAGTCAAGTCATCCACACTATCAAGCCTCCATTTTGGTATAAATTTTGGTTGAACTTGAGATGGCATGTATAGGACTACCTCATGTTTGTTAAATATGTTGTAATGTAAGTATGTACGGCCATGCGAAAATGGCTCAAAAGGGAAGCATGAACTTAGACTAATTGTGGTTTGTATATATATATTTGGTGTCATGATGTGGCTATGGCTTGGAAATAGGAATGTTGGTCATATGATCAGCCATTGGCATGGTTAAAATGATCATATATGAACCTATGTATGGCAAGACTAGTTGATTCATGGAAACTACCAAATAGGTAAGCCCTACCTTAAAAACAGATGCTGCCAGCTGCAGTGGCGTGAATGTGAAAAATCACCAAAATTCATAGGAACGGAATTAAATAATTAATAAGCTATGTAAATGAACCTTGATGAGTCTATTTTCTTATGGAAGAAACGAAATGGTCATAGGAGTTACAGGTTAAGAGATATTAAAGCTATTGTGAGACAGGGCCAGAATGGTTTCTGGGTTCCCTGTCGCAACTTTAAAAATTCATTATAAATTATCCAAAAAGAATTAGGAGACATACCTTATATGTACAGATTTCATTTTGAGTCTAGTTTCATTAGAAACAAACGGCACCAGCATTAAATCCCTGTACAGAGAGATATTCAAGTTATACCACGCGAAGGTCAGAGCAGTCGATCCCTGTAACATGGGTGACTTTAACTAATAAAATGTACCAATTGGCCCGACCAAAAATTCTAGAAATAAATCCATGGATGGATATATGAGTGTAAATTCAGGGAAAATTTACGAAACCAGTTTCTGAGTTTTGAAACTCGAGATATGATTTTTAAGGCGACAATGACGCAGTTTTTCCAGCCTGACTGGAAATGTCCAATGGATGGGCAAAACAAGTGAACTTGGCTTGCTAACCCCTCGTGTCCGACACCGGCGATGGTCTCGGGTTCGGGTGTTACAATTTTATTGGTATCGAGCCACGGTTTAGTCGATTCTAGGACTACCGTGATGTGTTTGGGGTCTAGCTATACATGCCATTAAATGATGAATCGATAGTGTGGTGATTTACGACAATTTGACTTTGTGTTTGTTTATAGCAATGGATCCCGATCCCAACCGAAGCGATAGCTGATGATGTGGAGAGTGTGGCGCTGCTCCGCGCAAGAAGGGACAGCCCGGACTCTCAACCTATGGCCAGCAATCCTAATGACGAGGCTAGGCAAGCCTTTTATAGTGTGATGAACGAATGGTTTAATCAATACATTCGAACCAACACTACTGTTCCACAACCTCCATTCCCGACAAATGCAACCCCGCCTACAATACCTCCGTGGATGACCAAATAAGGTCAAGTAAGCCCCAATCGATAGGATTCAAAACATGGGGCCACTGAATTTAAGGCTACGGATGATGATGATGCCGAAGCGAGCTGAATTTTGGTTAGATAACACTATCCGGGTGCTTGATGAGCTATCCTGTACACCTGATGAGTGCTTAAAGTGTACCATCTCCTTGCTTACGCGAGTCCGCCTACTATTGGTGGAGTACTCGACTTGTGGTGCCTAGAGAGCAAGTGACTTGGGAATTCTTTCAAACCGAGTTCAAAAAGTATATCGATCGAGATTCATCGACCAAAAGCGGAGGAATTTCTTGATCTTAAGCAAGGTTCTATGTCCGTTACCGACTCTGAACGAAAGTTTGTGAGGCTTAGCCGATGCTGAGAATGCATTTCGTCCGGCTATTATGTGTAAACGCTCGAGGATGGGCTGAATGATGATATAAGGATGTTTGTTGGCATTCTCGAGATCGAGAGTTCGTAGTACTTGTTGAGCGAGCTTGTAAAGTCAAGAGCTTAGAAAGGAAAAACTAAAAGTCGATGTGGGAACCGGAGAATTCGAAAGAGGTCCTCGGGAAGTCTCTTCAACAAGCATCGAAGAGATTTCGAGATGATGCGAGCCGGTCTAGAGGCGTTTGGGCTTTTCTAGACGAGGACGCGATCGACCCCTGTGACCACACGAGTCACCTCGATCATTGGTGGTGGAAATGATCGCCGAGAGAGGCGAGTGTCCACATTGTGGCAAATGGCATTCGGGAGTCTGTTGGTTTCGTGATCCCTCCTGCTATAAGTGTGGATCGGCCGACCACTTTATGAAGGATTGCCCGAGGATGCATGAACAGAATGTAAGTCGAGTGCAAACCCGGGTGCTACCATCGCCGAGGTAGGCCACCTAGAAATATGGGCAATGTCGGTGGCGGTCGAGAGGATCTAGAGATGCTACCATCGATCGAGGCTCGTGCTCTGCTAGGACTTATGCCATACGCAGCACGCCGAGGATCTTGCCTCTCGGATGTTATTACCGTACTTTCACTCTTTTCAATACAAATGTGATTGCTTTGATTGACCCCGGTTCTACTCATTCATATATATGTGAAACCTTAGCATCCAAAGAAGACTTTGCCCATTGAGTCTCTCGAGTTTGTAATTCGGTGTCAAACCCTTGGGTCATTACGTGCTTGTCAACAAAGTGTGCAAGAAAAGTCCCCTAGTGTTCCGAGGTTCTTGTTTTCCGCGGACTTGATGCTTTTGCCGTTCGATGAGTTCGATGTTATTCTTGGTTTGGATTGGTTGACCATGCACGATGCGGTTGTAAATTGCAAGAGCAAGACTATCGATTTGAGGTCTTGCGAATAATGAAAGAATTGGGTTGAGTCCACGGACTTAAAGGGGTTGCCACCGTAATATCGCCGATGTTGGCCCGAAATATGTAAGAAAAGGGTGCGAAGCGTACCTTGCGTCGTGTGCTCGATGACAAGGAATCGAGAAGAAACCCGAATCGTCGCGTGGTTTGTGAATACCGGATGTTTTCCCAAGAATTGCCGGGTTTACCACTGTTCGGAAATAGAATTTAGCATCGAATTGGTACCGGTACCACTCCAATTTCGATAGCTCCGTATCGTATGGCACCAACGGAATTAAAGGAGTTAAAGCTCGATTGCAAGAATTGGTGGATAGAGGTTTTGCTCGCCCGAGTTTTTCGCCTTGGGGTGCGCCGGTGTTGTTCGTGAAGAAGAAGGATGGAACCATGCGATTGTGCATCGACTATCGTCGACAATAAAGCGGCGATAAAGAACAAATATCCGTTGCCACGTATTGACGACTTGTTCGATCAATTGAAGGAGCCTCGGTGTTCTCGAAAATAGATTTGAGATCGGGCTACTATCAATTGCGAATCCGAGATTCGGACGTGCCCAAGACCGCCTTCAGAACGAGATATGGTCACTATGAGTTCCTAGTGATGCCGTTTGGGCTCACTAATGCCCCTGCGGTATTTATGGATTTAATGAATCGGATCTTCAGACCATATTTGGATCGATTCGTAGTCGTGTTCATTGATGACATCTTGGTCTATTCAAGAAATGAGACCGAACATCTTGAACACTGCGGTTAGTGCTGCAAATTTTACGGACAAGCAATTATATGCTAAGTTCAGCAAGTGTGAGTTCTGGTTAAGAGAGGTTAGCTTCTTGGGTCATGTGGTATCTGCATCGGGTATTCGAGTCGACCCGAATAAAATTTCAGCCATACTTAATTGGAAGCCTCCGAGAAATATTACGGAGGTTCGGAGCTTTTTGGGGCTTGCCGGTTATTACCGACGATTTGTAAAGGCTTCTCAACGATAGCCACGCCGATGACGGCTTCTCCAAAAGGACGTTAAGTTCGAATGGACGAGAAATGCCAAAAAGTTTCGATCAATCGAAAACTTATTTGACCAAGCCCCAATTCTAGTGCAACCCGAGTCCAAGCAAGGAGTTTGTCATCTATAGCGACGCCTCTCTACTTGGGTTAGGTTGCGTATTAATGCAAGAAGGTCGAGTTGTGGCCTATCGTCGAGGCAATTAAAGCCACATGAGAAAAATTATCCGACTCATGATCTCGAGTTGGCCGCCATCGTATTCGCCTTAAAGATTTGGCGACATTACTTATTTGGTGAAAGGTGCCATGTATACTCGGATCACAAAAGTCTCAAATATTTGATGACCCAAAGAGACTTAAATCTGCGACAAAGACGTTGGCTCGAGTGTTAAAGGATTATGAGTGATCATTGACTATCACCGGGAAAGGCGAATGTGGTTGCGGATGCCTTGAGTCGTAAATCGTTATTCACTTTACTGACGATGAATGTGCACTTGTCCGTCCGATCCGACAAAGGTGTTAGTGGCTGAATTGAAAGCCAAACCATTATTGACACACCAAATTCGAGAAGCTCGTAAAGTCGACGACGAGTTGGTTGCAAAACGGGCTGCGTGTGTTCGAACAAGGACTCGGAGTTTCAAATCGACGATGACGATTATTTGAGGTTCAAAAGTCGCCTCGTGTGTCCCAAAGAATTCAGAACTCATTTCGATAATTTTGAATGAAGCCCATTGTAGCCGAATGGCAATCCACCCGGGGAGTACGAAGATGTACAATGATTTGAAACGTCGGTTTTGGTGGCATGGTATGAAGCGAGACATCTCCGACTTTGTTTGAGATGTTTAATATGTCAACAAGTGAAAGCGGAACATCGGTGCCTTCGAGATTACTTGACCAATCACGATACTCGAATGGAAATGGGATCGAGTCACAATGGACTTTGTATCCGGACTGCCATTGTCAGCAAGTAAGAAGGATGCCGTTTGGGCCGTGGTAGATCGATTGACTAAGTCGGCCCACTTTATCCCGGTACGTACAGATTTTTCAATGGACAAACTAGCCAATTGTACGTTTCTCGATTGTGAGATTACACGGGTGCCTATTTCCATCGTGTCGGATAGAGATCCGAGATTTACCTCGCGATTCGGAAAAAGTTGCAAGAAGCTTTGGGTACCAAGTTGCATTTCAGCACCGCCTTTCACCCCCAAACCGATGGTCAATCCGGCGGATAATTCGGATACTTGAGGATATGTTAAGATGTTGCGTCCTCGAGTTTAGTGGTTCATGGGAGCGGTATTTGCCGTTGATTGAATTCGCCACAACAACGACTTTCAATCAAGTCTTAAGATGGCACCCTACGAGGCCTTATGCGATCGTAAATGCCGTACACCATTGTTTTGGATCGAGCTCGGTGAAAACAAGATTTTCGGGTGGATCGATTAGGGATGCTGAACAGAAAGTGAAAGTAATCCGTGAAAGTCTGAAGATAGCCTCCGATCGTCAGAAGTCGTACGCGGATCTAAAGCGTAAGGATATCGAGTATCAGGTGGGTGATAAAGTGTTTCTCAAGGTATCGCCTTGGAAAAGGATACTCGAGTTCTACCGTAAGGGCAAGTTGAGCCCGAGGTTCATTGGGCCATATGAGATATCGAGCGAGTCGGTCCAAAGGGCATATCGCTTGATTTTGCCCCCTGAACTCAAAAAGGTTCACGATGTCTTTCACGTTTCGATGCTTCGACGCTATAGATCCGATCCATCGCACGTGATTAGTCCATCAGAAATTGAAATTCAAGCTAATATGAGTTATGAGGAAGAACCGATTCGTATCCTATCACGAGAAGTGAAAGAGTTGCGAAACAAGCGGGTTCCGCTAGTGAAAGTGTTATGGCTCAAGCACGGGATAGAAGAAGCTACTTGGGAGACCGAGAACTCTATGAAAGAGCGATATCCAAACCTATTTACCGGTAAGATTTTCGGGGACGAAAATTTCTTAAGAGGGGGAGAGTTGTGACAGCCCAAAATAGACCCTAGCCGGAATGTGGTTTCGGGACCACAAAACCGAGGCATAACAATAATTTAAAATTTATTTCGATGCCTATAATATGTGTGTATTCATGTATGACATTTTTGATGATTGATTTAGTGTTATAAAGGTGAATTCCACTAGAAAGGACTTAGTAGTGAACTTTGAAAATACGATAGGGAAAGGGGTGATGACTAATTAAAGCATGCATGCAAAATAATGGACTTGCATGTCAAATTCCCCCTTTTTACAAGTAATAGCCGCCATGACAAAGAGATATGGGTTAAACATGTCATGAAACATGTTTTGTTGGGCATTAGGGAGAAATAGTAAACAAATAAGCATGGGTAAGAAAAGAATGAAAAAAAATGTGTGTGAGAGAGTAGCATACCCCATTGCCGTGCAACCAAGAAGAAAAACAAAAAAAAAAAATTTGTTCATGCTTGCTCTCTCCTTTTGGCCGAAAATACTAAGAGGAAGAAGGATTTTTGCTTCATTTCCTTTGTTTAGAAGAGATCTAGAAGGTGATTTGGCCAAATTTGCATCAAGATTAAGGTATGTATGAGGTTGTGTTGGGAGTTTCATGCATGTTTTGGTTGCTAACTTGATGTGCATGTTAGCCATGGCTCAAATCTTTGTTATGCCATGGAAATGGTATTTGGCCAAAGTTGTTATAGTGATAAAGCCATTGCATGCTAAGTGTGAAGCTTGATGATGATGCATGCAAAGATGGATTGTCTACTCTTGAGTAAGACTTTGAGTTTTCTCTTTGTTTTATCATGATTGAAGTTGAAAAAGAGCATGATTGTCATATTCGCCATGATGCATTCTTGAGCATGATTCATGCTTTTTGCATGTTAGTTAAAAATTTGTGTTTTGGATGGCTATGGACACCTTGAAAATTCGTGATTGCACATTATCTTTGGTTATGAACTAAGTGATGAATATATTGGTTTAAAGAAGAAAATGAGGAAGAATGCTTGTGAAATTGCAAGCACAATTCGGCCTAGCACACATATAAGTGCTTGATGCTATATTATAAGTTTTGGGCCACAATGTGCAAAGCATTAATTAGTAAATTGCATGCTGTTTTTGTGAGGTATTAAGTGCAAAATTGACCTCAACATGTACATGAATATTCGGCCTTGGGTAGCCTATTGAAGGCCTTAGCATTTCCTTGATGCTCAAATAAATTGTATTGAATTGCTTGATGTAGTATAAAATGTGCATGACCATTGTGTATTCAAGCTAAAGAGTGGCCATATGACCATTTAAAATCCTTGTCATATTCGCCATAAGCAAGCACAATGAGGTTTTAATAAATTGAATTTGTTTGAATTAGCTCAAGAGCTAAGAGGGCCACAATTGGACAAGGGAAGGAAAAGGTGATCGAATAGCCGAAAAAGCCGTTCGACAACATCCGAGGTAAGTCCTCAAGAAGTGACCTTACTTGAATTATGTGAGATGAAATATGGATGTGTATGATTATTGATTATGTGTGTATGAGTATTTGAATTCCACCGGGCTAAGTCCCAAGGCGAATATGCTAATGATTATAATTGTGTTTGAGCCTTAGTAACGAAAATGAAATATGTATGTCCAATGATTATTGATGTATGTGTGCATGAGAAATTGAATGATATCCGGCTAAGCCCCAAGACAATTATGCTGGAAATTATATCCGGTTAAGACCAAGGCAATTGTGCTAGTGGCTATATCCGGGCTAAGACCAAGGCATTCGTATGCGAGTTATTCTATCCGGCTAAGACCAAGGCATTTATGCACGTGATTATATCCGGTTATATTCAAAGAATCTTGGGCTGGAGGTGAGTGTTGGTTGCTGTAATGAATTCAATCAGTACACTCGAAAAGCCCAAAGGATAAGGTACGTTATATGTGCATTGGAAAGTCGACATGTTTGAGCAACATTCGCTCAATCGACTAATGAATTTCAGTTATTGAATTGATTGATACTTTGTGAAATTATATAATGATGAAGTGTGAAGTAAGAATGTGTATAAATGAAATGATGCATTTGGCTATGTGAATGTACTGCTGTAATTAGAGTTGATTATATTCCTTGAGACTTACTAAGCATAAAAATGCTTACCCGTTGCTTTGGCTCTCGGTTGTTTTTAGATTTCGTCAAGCAATCGGATTTGGGATCGTTGAAGTCGAAGTCATCCACACTATCAAGCCTCCATTTTGGTATAAATTTTGGTTGAACTTGAGATGGCATGTATAGGACTACCTCATGTTTGTTAAATATGTTGTAATGTAAGTATGTACGGCCATGCGAAAATGGCTCGAAAAGGAAGCATGAACTTAGACTAATTGTGGTTTGTATATATATATTTGGTGTCATGATGTGGCTATGGCTTGGAAATAGGAATGTTGGTCATATGATCAGCCATTGGCATGGTTAAAATGATCATATATGAACCTATGTATGGCAAGACTAGTTGATTCATGGAAACTACCAAATAGGTAAGCCCTACCTTAAAAACAGATGCTGCCAGCTGCAGTGGCGTGAATGTGAAAAATCACCAAAATTCATAGGAACGGAATTAAATAGTGAATAAGCTATTTAAATGAACCTTGATGAGTCTATTTTCTTATGGAAGAAACGAAATGGTCATAGGAGTTACAGGTTAAGAGATATTAAAGCTATTGTGAGACAGGGCCAGAATGGTTTCTGGGTTCCCTGTCGCAACTTTAAAAATTCACTATAAATTATCCAAAAAGAATTAGGAGACATACCTTATATGTACAGATTCCATTTTGAGTCTAGTTTCATTAGAAACAAATGTCACCAGCATTAAAGCCCTGTACAGAGAGATATTCAAGTTATACCGCGCGAAGGTCAGAGCAGTCGATCCCTGTAACATGGGTGACTTTAACTAATAAACTGTACCAATTGGCCCGACCAAAAATTCTAGAAATAAATCCATGGATGGATATATGAGTCTAAATTCAGGGAAAATTTACGAAACCAGTTTCCGAGTTTTGAAACTCGAGATATGATTTTTAAGGCGACAGTGACGCAGTTTTTCCAGCCTGACTGGAAATGTCCAATGGATGGGCAAAACAAGTGAACTTGGCTTGCTAACCCCTCGTGTCCGACACCGGCGATGGTCTCGGGTTCGGGGTGTTACAACATGTCACTAGGATATTTGGGCATCCGAACTCGTTGAGTTGAGTCCGAGTTCACTTATGGAAGTGAATGTCCGAACTCGTTGAGTTGAGTCCGAGTTCACTTATGGATGCGAACGCCCGAGCTCGTTGAGTTGAGTTCAAGTTCACTTATGGATGCGAACGCCTGAGCTCGTTGAGTTGAGTCCGAGTTCACTTATGGGCGGGTTACATGGTAGCTTGGCTACATATGTGGCACTTATGTGCAAACTTTCCATGTATCCGAATTATATTCCGATGTGTTCAACGGGTAAAATTCTACTCAAATGGAGGAATACTCGAGATGAAAGGGACGTATTGGTAAGTGTTGTGAAATGAATACTTTGAACAGGTATGTACTTAACCCTCGGGTTGAAAACTCGATATAACAACAATATGGTAAGATGATAAATGAAAATGTGATATGAATGTCTCGGTGATGACTATGCAAATGATGTTTTATGTTTGCGTATATAGTTGTGTTAATTGCTATTTGCATGTGAGCTTACTAAGCATTTATGCTTACTCCCTCTTTTTCATTCCTTGTAGTGTTGACAAGCCATCTTGGAAATCGGGAACGGTCGGAGGCACACTCACACTATCTGTATACCATCTTGGCATAATGGCTTGTATATTTTGAGTATGGCATGTATAGCATTATAATCATTTTGTATATATGGTCTTATGATATGGTTATTGAGTGGTATGGAAATGCTTGGTAATGATTAGCCATTGGAATGGCTAATCATGATCATATTTGGTATTATGTATGCTAAATTGCTAGCTAATCCATGGAAACCATGAAATAGGTAAAATTTACCATAAAATAGATTCAGACAGCAACAGTGATGTGAGTTTGAAAAATAATTAAAAATAGTAGAGATACAATTAGATGATGAATAAAATATGGAATTGAAGAATTATGAGTCTATTTTTATATGGATGGAACAAAACAGGTATATGAGTTATATTTTATGAGATGTTTAAATTTTTGTGAAATATTTCCAGAGAGATTTCTGGATCCCCTGTTCTGACTTTGGAAATTCACCATAAATTTTTCAAAGATAATTATAAGTCATAATTTATATATACAGATTCCTTATTGAGTTTAGTTTTATTAGAAACAAACGGCATAGTCATTGAAACTCTGTACAAGGAGATATCTGATTCATAATACACAGAGGTCAGAGTAGTCAAACCCTGAAATAGGGGAGACTTTAACTAATAAACTGTACTAATTTGCTAGACCAAAAATTATATAAAAACATTAGTAAATAGATATATAAGTCTAGTTTTAGGGAAAATTTACGAAATTGGATTTTGAGTTTTGGAACTCGAGATATGAATTTTTAAGCGATATGTGGCGCAGATTGCTAGCTTGACTAAAATTTTAAAATAAATTGTTTGAAATGTTTAAGTAATGAATTAAGTCTGTTAACACCTCGTGTTCGACTCCGGCGACGGTCTCGGTTACGGGGCGTTACACACCATGTGGGGTTAAAAACACCTACCCACCCCTACACACCATATCGTGTCATTACGACACATATTAGATAATATGCAGCCATGTTGCCAGAATATAGGTGGTGATCGCCATACAAAACACTTCCTCCATATATTTAAATCCTGCCCCACAACAATTACAGAAATCAGATACAGATATTACAGATTAGATAAGCTCAGCATGCTTATATACAGATAACAGACATACATATAGCAAAATAGTTAGACATGCATAATAATGTCCTACTCAGAGCATACTATTAGAATGCTAGATCATATAAGCTAGGGTTTGGTTAACCCTTACTGACTGTACGGTAGACCCACAGTCGATCGGAATGACCCATGCGACCCAAGGGAAAATTCTAAAAATTTTAGCCAACGTGCCCGTGTGGGCCCACACGCCCAGATTGGCCTTGTCCGTGTGACTCACATAGCCTGGCCTAAAATCTACACACCCGTGTGGAATGCCCATATGGGCCCACACGCCAAATTAGGCCTAGCCCGTGTGGCCCATACGCCACACTCACACCACCACACGGCTGTGTCTTGTGCGCGACCATGCTCTCGTCCACCACATGGTTGTGTCTCACACACAGCCAACCACATAGCCAAGTACACGCCCATGTGGCATCGACAATGTGGTTTTTTGGCTTTCGCCGTAGCTCGATTTTTTGAGTAAAGGGTCTAGACTTGATTCGTTTAAGATGCTACAGCAACCCTGAGCCCACCAAAACCTAAGAAACAGCAATCCATTAATGACTTAGCAATCAATTTATGAAACAACTCAAAATTCTAAAATAGTGCAAGAACTTACCGCCAACAACAACCATCGGTAAAGCGTACTAGACCGCTGGAGCACTAACCAAAGGTTCCCCGTCAATTCCTGCATAATAGCGTTCTCACGAATTACTATCCTCTTAGATTACTCCCTTAATGAAAACCACACAAATCGAGTAATCCCAAACAGTTAACAAAACAAAACTTGTAGTCAAGCAAAACCCCACTTACCGAAAACGCACGAAGGACACCGTATTATCGAAACACAAGATTACGATAGCAGAGAAAAGAACAAAACTGTCAGAAAAGGAAGAAGAAGAGAAAATGGTGGAGAACAGAGAAGAACTGATGTCAGAATATTTTTGGAGGAGAGAGAAAATCTTGAAAACAAAATAAGAATAAATATTAAAAAATAAAATATTTTGATAACTCCCCAATCCTAACTCCCTGCTATCTTTTCAATTACAACCACTTCAGAATTCGATCTCTATCCAAACTCTCTCAGATAACCGAAGCAAAAATAAACTCCCTCACTCATGCAAAGATTCGAACACAGGACCTTCAGCATAACAATCCCCTTACCACTCAAACCATCAGGCTCATTCTAATATGAATTAATGACAATTTTATATAAGCCCACTCAACAAAGGTAAGGTTTGGATAAAAAATAACAAAATTACTAAATGTGGGACTTGAGACCAACTCAAGACCCAAAACACGATGCTAACCCAACTCAATCCAACATAGCGGAGTACAACACTTACGAGCATACAAAGCCTCGTAAGGTGCCATCTAGATGCTAGCCTGGAGACTGCTATTGTAGGCGAACTCAGCTAGTGGCAGAAAATCCTTCGAACTACCTCAGAAATCTATAACACAACTCCGAAGCATATCCTCTAGTATCTGAATCACCCTCTCAGATTAACCATCGGTCTGAGGATGGAACGTACTACTGAAGTCCAATCTCAAACCCAAAGCCTCATGTAATTTCTTCCAGAACCGAGAAGTAAAGCAAGGATCTCTATCAGAAATTATTCAAATAGGAACCCCATGCAGTCTTACAATCTTGGAAATATAGAGCTTCGCTAACTTCTGCAGAGAGTAGTCCGTCTAAACCGAAATAAAATGAGCGTACTTGGTCAATCGATCCACGATGACCCAAACAGAATTCTTCTTAGTTGGTGTCAAGGGCAACCCACTAATGAAGTCCATCGTCACTCGTTACCAACCCACTAACGAAGTCTATCATCACTCGCTACCATTTTCATAAGGGAATATTAATCGGTTGGAGCAAACCCGAAGGCAACTGGTGCTCAGCCTTAACTAGCTGGCACATCAGAGAATGAGTAACGAAATCGGTAACCTCATGTTTTAAAGTTGGCCACCAATACAGTTCACGGAGATCGTGATGCATCTTATTACCACCGGGATGCATAGCATGGGGCTAATATGGGCCTCTCTCAGAATCGACTGCCTCAAATTAGAATCATTCAGCACATAGATTCGACCTCGAAAACACAGAAACCCCTCCTTATTTAGCCCAAAATCTGAATTACTGCTACTCTCAGTCTGATGAAATTGCAAACCCAAAGACTCATTCCCGAACTACTTATCTCGAATTTGATCAATCCAAGTCGGCTTAACTTGCAACTCGACTAACAGACCACCATTATCAAACAGACTAAAGCGAGCGAACATCACTCCCAAATCAGTCATCGCTCTACGACTGAGAGTGTCGACCACCACATTAGCCTTACCAAGATGATATTCTATCGTGCAGTCATAATCCTTGAGCAGCTCAATCCAACGCTGCTGTCTAAGATTCAACTCCTTCTGGGTAAGGAGATACTTGAGGCTCTTATGATCGGTGTAGATAATACACCTCTCACCATACAGATAGTGCCTTCAGATTTTCAACGCAAAGACCACTGCAACCAACTCAAGATCATGCGTCGAATAATTCCCTTCATTTGTCTTAAGCTGACGGCACGTATAAGCCATAACTTTTCCATCTTACATCAATACACATCCTAAACCAACGTGTGATGCATCACTGTACACCACCAACTCTTTACCAGATTCAAGCTGTATCAGAATAGGAGCCTGAGTTAAAGCATACTGGAGCTTTTTGAAACTTGATTGCTACGCATCAGTCCAACCAAAAGGAACACCTTTACGTAGAAGTTTAATCAAAGGAGCTACAATCAGAGAGAACCCCTCAACTAAGCGCCGATAATACCCCACAAGGCCTAGAAAACTGCGAATCTCTGATACATTCTTGGGTTGTTTCCAATCAAGCATAGCCTCAATCTTTCTAAGATCAACTCGGATCCTCTCAGTAGAAACCATGTGCCCTAGAAAAGTTACCTCACGCAGCCAGAACTCACATTTGCTCAACTTAGCGTAGAATTGTTTCTCTCAGAGTATCTGAAGCACTACTCTAAGATGTTCATCATGCTCATCCTTGGTCTTAGAGTAAACCAAAATTTCATCGATGAAAACCACGACAAACTGATCCAGATATGGTTGAAAGACTCAGTTCATCAGATCCATGGATGCAGTCGGAGTATTCATCAGACCAAACGACATAACTAGGAACTCGTAATGCCCATAACGAGTCCTAAATGCAGTCTTATGAATATCAACTTCCTTAACTCTAAGTTGATGGTACCCAGACCAAAGATCAATTTTTGAAAACACAGAAGCCCCTTGAAACTGATCAAACCAATTGTTGATCCTCGAAAGTGGATACTTGCTTTTCATAGTCAGTTTATTCAATTGCCGGTAATCAATGCACATCCTCATGGTGCCATCCTTTTTCTTCACAAACGGAATTGGTGCCCCCACAAAGACACACTAAGGCGAATGAAACCACTATCCAAAAGCTCTTGAAGTTAAGCCTTAAGCTCTATAAGCTCCTTCAGTGCCATTCGGTAGGGAGCGATGAACACCGGAGCTGTACTTGACAGAAGCTCAATACTGAACTCAACTTCCTGATTCGGAAGTAAACTCGATAACTCCTTAGGGAAAACATCTAGAAAATCCCTCATTATTCTGATATCCCCTATACAAGAGTCACTAAAAACAAAAACATTAACATAATCCAATTACATCTCACACCCTTTCCGAATCAGTTTCTCAGCCACAAAAGCGAAGACACATTAGATAGATAATCTCAACGCTCACCGATCACAATAGAATAACCCTCTTAGTTGTGCAATCCAAAATAACTCAATGCTCGACCAACTAATCCATATCCAGAATTAAGTCAAACTCCCCAATCGGAAGCTCTATCAGATTTGCCAGAAATTCAGCCCCTTGTACTCCTAACGGAATATTTCTATAAATTTTACCAACCCGAATAGACTGTCCCAATGGACTTAGTACAATAACCTCACTAGAAGTGCTCTCAATTGAAATCCCCAGGTTTTCAGAAATAGAACTAGCTACATAGGAGTGCGTAGAACCTATGTCTATCAAAGTAGTATAAGGTACATCAAAAATTAAGAATGTACTGGTGCTAACATCTGGAGTATCTCTATCCTTTCGGCATTGAGTAGCATAAACAAACACAGGCAACCTAGCCCCAATCTTCTTAGCACCTCTGCCCGGTGCTCTCTATCCTCAGCCCATACCATTTCCACCCCTAGCCAATCCAGGGCCCCTATCGAATTATTTGATTACGAATTTTATGACATTAGTTTAATTTTTCAATTGTTTATTACGAGATGTCTTATGGAAATATAGTAGTTCAAGGATTATTTTCGCAACGTCGTAGCCTAGCAACAGTCTCATTCCTACCGTTTTACAGTTCTACCCTATCTAAAGTATCTTAGCAGGGTCTCAGTTCTTATCCATAGCATATCATTAATATCACATAATATAAAAGAAAGTATACTTACAGACTTGGTGCCGGGGTTCAGTGTGCCACCTTTTTCTTCCAAACCATTTAAAACAACAAAAACATGTATTTGGTCCCAAAAATAGAAATTTCCTAAAAATTGATTTAAAATACCTTTGTTTTGAAATTCTTGATTTAAAACCTGTTTAGAAACCCACAGCCGAGTTGTTGCAACCTGGCTCTGATACCACTAAATGTAACACCCCAAACCTAGCCCAAACGTTATGGTCGAATCCGACGTGCCACATTGAAATTAAGAATCCACGTTTCGCTTTAGTGATTTAATAAACCGTCTTTTGTTAAGGCTTAATCAAGTGAATGGAAGCTGTGCACCAGGTAGGTATCCAAAAACAGAGGAGGTGAGCCATGAAGGCTGCTTAAATACGAAGCTCTTTGATTGGATCCAATCCTAGACATGCCCACAACCATTGCCACACTTTGATAACCGAGTTGAAATTCGTTTGAGTAGATATCTTTGGTAAACCGATTAATCATGTCGTTACGTTATTTTGAAAATGAGTATCATTTTGAAAACGCCCTAAGTCTAGCCCATTTGAAGTATTATCAGAAATATTTAGAGTTACTAAAAATAGAATAATCCCAAAAAGAGAATAAAGTTAAAATGGCCTTATTACAACCCAAAAATAAAAAGTAATTAAGATAAACTAACGAAAAACCAGTTACTTATTTTAAAGTCCAAAAGTGATCACCATGGCCACTTTGAATCCCCTCCGGCTCCAAGTCCCCACATCAAGGCTCACCTGTAAGGTTAAGGAAGGGGGTGAGTTTGGAAACTCAGTGTGGAGCAAGCCCCTTTCAGAGCCCAAACCAATATCAGCCTACTGGGCCTAAGCACAAATTCAGTCTCAACATATACTGGGCCGAAGCCTTTTCATTATTCATATCACTGGGCCGAAGCCTTTACTGTAAACGGTATGGCCCATAGGCCCATTTCAATAACACATGCAATATTAATGAATATATGCAAGCCCATTTGGGGAGACTACTCAACCCACCATCTGCTACTCTCCACCCGTACCAACCAAGCTCTCTATGTGAGGAATAACTCAACCCACCCAACCAAACTCTCCACTGGCAGCATAGCTGCTTTATCATATAACTGGAGGCCTAGCCTCTTTTAATAACTAGGGCAAAGCCCTTTTGATAAACCGGGCAAAGCCCTTTTTGATGGCCCGGGCAAAGCCCTTTTGCACTTCCTCCATTCATATAAAACCCAACCCATGCATATATGAATATATCATGGCATATCATGTACATATCATGGCATATCATGTATAAAACAATATCACATGCATCTTAATTATAACATATCCCTAGGGGTATAATGGTCATTTTCACCTAGAGGCAAAATGGTCATTTTCACATTATAAGGGTAATTTCATTATTTTATCAATTATTAGGGTTTTCTATGCTCATTATTAATTATCAACAATTTCAAGTGTTTAGCAACGATTCTAGCCCATTCTTAGCAAAACTGAGTTATTGGGCCAAAAACCCCTAATGGACCCTACATAGCCGATCTAGTCCTCTAGGCCCATTTAGCCTATATTCTATAACAGTATTAACTGTCTTAACGCATAATTTAACAAGATTCCATTTTCTACCAAATTTACCCAAATGGGCCCGGAAGCCCATTGGGCCTGATTTTAGCCCCTCGAGGCCTAACTTACCGTGATGCAGAAAATCGTGCCCTTACCTGTTCCAATGATCCCGATCATCAAACTTAGCGTATCTAACCAACCTATAATCTTTTGCATGCTCACAAGTCCTCGAAATGCCAGAATTTCAGCATTTCGACTTTTCGGCACATATCGAGTTAAGCTACGAAAGAGGGTTCGTTACACACCTGTTTTGTGACGTTCACTAGCAAAGTCTCCCATGCCAACCTACAATTAACCATCACCATACTTAGTGTACAAATCATGCTTATCAAACCCAAAATCCACCTTACCATATTCGGCCAAAGAACCCCTAATGGCCATAGATCACTTACCTTCACCGAGTCCGATGCTCGATCCAAGTTATCCAAATCGGTACCCCAAGCCTTGCTGCTCCTCCAAAGTTATCTACTCCACTATACAAACCATAAGAATCAAATGAAAAAGCCCAAAAAGGCCTATGTCTCAAATCGGCAACCTCCCTAAACTATAGGGGGTTTCGGCTTTTGTCAACAGTTACTACTGAATCGATTTAGAGTACGAATACTTACCACAGTCTTCCTTTGTACCACTTAGAGTTTTTTAGAAGAAGGAATTGGTCACCAAAAAGTGAAGAGAAAAGAAGGTTGCTGGTCAACAAGAAATCGGCACCACAAAGCTTCACAGGTTTCGGCTTTTGTGGCTTTTCGGCAAAAGAGAAGGTAAGGAAAGGAGGAGTAGATGAAACGAAAAGGAATAGTGGACTGGTTTTGGAGAAGAAAAGAAAGGAAAGATGGATGGAAAGGGTGACAGTTTCGGTTAGAGAAGAAAATAAAAAGAAAAGAATGGTTCTATGGTGCTCAAACAGAGGAAAATCGGCACAACTATAGCCTAATGCCGAAATACTACCCTCAAAATCCCCCTAGCCGATTTCTCCTCCCTAATCCCCTCTATTCGACCAACTCTAATCTCTCTTTCAAATCCCTAAAATATTTCCCCTTATCACTCCTTAATTCAAGCACTCAACCGATTTAAACTCTCTCCCACAGAATTCCATTCGGCTTCAAACTTCTGCATGCTCAAGGCATAAAAATAACATCACATTTGCCGTCACAGAGAATCGAACCCAAGTTTCCCCCAACCACTTACACGCCACATTTTTAGCTCCTTAGTGGCGTCACTTAGCGACTTTGCTAGGGGCTCCTTTGTGATACATTTCACTCACAACTTTTAATAAGGCCACCTATCCAAAGCCCCTAACTTCTTAAGTCCAAAGTTCAAAAATTCTACCGGGTTTTGGCCATCACATGGGCCTTCCATAAGCCCATTTACATATTCCAACTATGACTTTTCACTACCAAATACCAAATTTTAAAAAACTTAACCAAATTCTCGGAAATTATGAAAAACCCAAAAATCAGGATGTTACAATGTATCAGTTCTAGTTTTTATAAATAGATATTTTATGCATAAATTATCAGTAATTCAAAAGTGTTTTAGATATTTCAATCTCTATCTAGCTCAATATAGTTTCAGAAAGTACTAACTACAGCGTTTTTAGAGTTTTCCATCTAAAGTTCAGAAATACTTACAAGATCAGCGCCGGAGACTCAGTATACCACATATTTCCTCAAATTATTCAAATTATTTGTAAAACCAATTCTTCCTGAAATACAATTTTAGAACCCAAAATTCACAGTCGAGTTTTACAACCTGGCTCTGATATGACTAAATACAACACCCCAAACCCGGCCTACACATTATGATCGAATCCGAATACATCAAAAAGAATGGATTTTAAAAATGGAGTTGTTATGTTAAATAATCTCAGCTTATTAACTCATATTCTTTTATATCCATTGCGAAAATGTTAATTAATTCTTTTACTTGTCAAAACATATTTTACAGCAAAAGTCTAAGAATACCGTTATTTTTTCGAAATCCAATTCGTATTTTCAGAGAAACCTTTTTTTTTTAGTAAAGATGTCGTTTGCTTAAACGTTTATTATACCATGAAAATAAACAAGCAAATAAACCAAAACCAAAAGTTTAAAAACCGTTCAGTCCAGAGAGTCCCATAAATTACAAACTCACAATTAAGTCTGAAATTTAAATAAAAACCATAATAACTGAGTATAATCAGTTCTAGTATCAATGGTCACTGCTAAGTTTCTGCTGCACCAATCTTCCTAATTCTGTGGATTACCTGTACAGAACAGACAAAAGATGTGAGTTTTCACAAACTCAGTGTGTAACCCAATAGAAATACGCAGGTAAAACATTCAGAAATTTCATGCTCAGCCAGATACAAATACGGACTTATGTCCATTTTAGATACAAATAACAGATACAGGTATGCAGAACAGATATACAGAATCCTACCCCATCCTCTACACACCAATTCCATCCATCCCAACACAACATGTGGGATTAAAAACACCCACCCATCCCTACACACTATATCATGTCATTACGACACATATCAGATAATATGCAGCCATACTGCAAGAATATAGGCGGTGATCGCCATATAGAACACTTCCTCCACATATACAAATCCCACCCACAACAGTTACAGAAATCAGATACAGATATTACAGATTAGACACTCTCAGCATGGTTATATACAGATAAGAGACATACATATAGCAGAATA
Source organism: Gossypium arboreum (assembly GCF_025698485.1). Classification (NCBI taxonomy): domain Eukaryota; kingdom Viridiplantae; phylum Streptophyta; class Magnoliopsida; order Malvales; family Malvaceae; genus Gossypium; species Gossypium arboreum. Next base: position 14,943,049 of record NC_069071.1, read on the forward strand.
GTTAGACGTGCATAATAATGTCCTACTCAGAGTATACTATCAAAATACCAGATCATATAAGCTAGGGTTTGGTTTGCCCTTATCGACCCTACGGTGGGTCCACAGTCGGTCAGAACTACTCGTGTGACCCTAGGAAAATTTCAAAAATTTCTGCCGACGTGCTCGTGTGGGCCTACACGCCCAAATTGGCCTTGCCCATGTGACTCACACGGCCTGGAGGCTAAAGAAAAAGTGATAAAAAAAAGTGATGAAAAGCTTTCTATTTTTATAGCAAGTTTCTCCCGTGTAGAATGCCTGTGTGGGCCCATACGACCAGACTCACACCACCACATGACTGTCTTTTGCGAACGGCCATGCCTTGTTAACCACACAGCTGTGTCTTGCACACGATCAACCACACGACCAAGCACATGCCCATGTGGCGTTGACAGTGTGGTTTTTTGGCTTACGCAAAAGCTCATTTTTCTGCGTAATGAGTACACACCTGATTCGTTTAAGATGCTACAGCAACCTCGAGCCCACCAAAACCTAAGAAACAGCAATCCATTTGACCACTTAGCAATAAATTTATGAAACAACTCATAAATTCGAAATAGCGCAAGAACTACTGTCAACAACAACCACCGCTAAAGCGTACTAAATCGCTGGAGCACTAACCAAAGGTTCCCCGTCAATTCCTGCACAATAACATTCTCATGAATTACTATCCTCTTAGATTACTCCCTTAATGACAATCCCACAAATCGAGTAATACCAAATAGTTAACAAAACCAAAACTTGCTGTCAAGCGAAACCCCACTTATCGAAAAGGCACGAAGAACACCGTATTATCGAAACACAAGATTACAACAGTTGAGAAAAGAACAAAACCGTCAAAAAAATAAGAAGAACAGAATATAGTGGAGAACAGAGAAGAACTGACGTTAGAATATTTTGGGAGGAGAGAGAAAATCTTGAAAACAAAATAGGAACAAAAATTAAAAAATAAAATATTTTGATAACTCCCCACTATCTTCTCAATCACGACCACTTCAGAATTCTATCTCTATCCAAACACTCTCAAACAACTGAAGCAAAAATAAACTCCCTCGCTCACACAAAGATTTGAACACAGGACCTTTAGCATAACAATCCACTTACCACTCGAACCAGCAGGCTCATTCTAATATGAATTAACAGACAATTTTATATAAGCCCACTCAACAAGGGTAAGGCTCAGATAAAAAATAGCAAAATTACTAAAGGTGGGACTTGAACCCAAAACCTCTCGCACACACCCAGAACACTAAACCACTGAAGCAGATACATAATTGTGTTAGATATTTACCGAAATAGAAACAGTTTATTCAGGGCGTTACAGTACTAGTGCACCCCAAGGAGATACACTTGGTCGAATGAAACCTCTATCTAGTAATTCTTGCAACTGTGCTTTAATTTCTTTCAATTCAATCGGTGCCATTCTACACGGTGTAGTTGATATCGGTGCAGTCCTGGGTATCAACTCAATAACAAATTAAACTTCACACTCTGGTGGCAATCCCAGTAACTCTTTAGGAAATACATCAAAAATTCATTAACAACTGGTACATGATCCAACTTCATTTTCGAATATCGAGTATCCAATATGTAAGCTAAAGATGCCTCATAGCCTTTGCGAATCATCTTCTGCGTAGAAATAGCTAAAGCAACTCTGGTAGCATTATGTAGCTTGCCAGGCACAACTGTAATCAATTCACCTAATGGACATTTCAAATCAATATGTTTCTGTCAACAGTTAACCACTACATCATGTAACGATAACTAGTCTATACCCAGTATTACATCAAATTCGTGGAAAGGCAATAACATCATTGGTGGGAAACTCACTGTAACACCCCGTACCCGAGTCCGTTACCGGAGTCGAACACAATGTGCACACAAACTTGACTTAATCATTTTCACAGTCCATTTAAAATTTTCCAGACAAGCTGGTTACTGTGTCACTGTCGCCTTAAAAATCATATCTTGAGTTTAAAGGCTCGAAAATTAGTTTCGTAATTTTTCCCTGAAATTAGACTCATATGTCCATCCAAAAATTTTTTCTAGAATTTTGGTTGGGCCAATTAATACTGATTTATTAGTTAAATTCTCCCTATTACGTGGATTGACTACTGCTGACCTTCGCACATTACGACTTGGATATGTCCTGTCATGCAGGCTTCAATACTTATTCCGTTTGTTTCTATGGAAACTAGACTCAAAGAGGAATCTATACATAGGCATGACTCTAATTATCTCGGTTAATTTACAATGAATTTCCAAAGTCGGAACAGGGGATCCGAAGCTGTTACGCCCATGCTTCACGAGAACTTTAATATCTCTTAACATATAACTCATATGACCGATTCGTTTCTTCCATATGAAAGTAGATTCATCAAGGTTCATTTACATAATTTATTCACTATTTAATTCCATTTCTACTATTTTAGTGATTTTCACATCCACATCACTTCTTCTGTCAAGATCTGCTTTCAAGGTAACCTTTACCTACTTCATAATTTCTTTGATTCAACTAGCCCTTTTAGCATACATGGCACAAGGAATGATCATGATTAACCATTCCAATGGCTAATCGTTTCCAAACATTTCCATACCTCTTAATGAACAACATACAAAATGATTATGATACCATGCCAAAGTGTATATAAGCCATTTTCGCATGGCTATCCAAATTTATACAAAATCAAAGGGTCTATGACCAACAAACAAAAAATAGTCCTATACATGCCATTTCAAAGTTCAACCAAAATTTGTACCAAAAAGGGCTTTGATAGTGTGGATGACTTCGACTTGATGATCCCGAATCCGATAGCTAACGAGTAAAATCTATAAAACAGAGAGCCAAAGCAAGGAGGTAAGCATTTTAATGCTTAGTAAGTCTCAAGTAAAGAAATCAGCTTTGACTAAAGTATTACATTCACATAGCTAAATGAATCACTTTATTAATACACATTCTCATAATCATACTTACTTCACACTTCATCAACATATACACACAAGGTATCAACCTATCTAAGAGCCGAAAGTTCGTTAGTCGATTGAGCGAATACTATTTCAAGCGGATCGACTTTTCCGATGCACATGTAAACATACCTTATCGTATGGGTATTTGACGTATTAATTGAATTTATTACAGCACCAAAACGCTCATCTTCAACCGAGCTTCTTGAATTTAACGGATATAACCACAAGCACAATTGCCTTGGTCTTAACCGGTTGGTAACTTGCACAAATGCCTTGGTCTTAGCCGGATATAACAACTTCATACGAATGCCTTGGTCTTAGCCGGATATAATCACTAGCATAAATGCCTTCGGACTTAGCCGGATATAATCACTAGCATAAATGCCTTGGGACTTAGCCCGGGTATCATTCAAATGCTCATGTACACATATATCAATAATCACGACACATCCATATTTCATTCTCGTTACTAAGGCTCAAACACAAAACATTTATCAAACCTTTCCAATTTCGGCTCAATAGCCACACACAAAAGCATGATTTCAATTGGCTTTATAACTTAGTCCCTACGCACATTCTATTTGTCCGCCATAATATGACAAATCATTTCAATATAATTCAAGTAGGGTCATTACTCAAGACTTACCTCGGATGTTGTCGAGCGATTTCGACGGCTATTCGATCACTTTTTCCTTTCCTTATCTAACTGTGGTCCTCTAAGCTCTTGAGCTAATTCACACAAATTTAACTTATTAAAATCTCATTATGATAGCTTATGGCGAATATGACAAGGAGTTTAAATGGTCATATGGCCATCCTTTAGCTCAAATACACAAGGGTCATGCACAATTTTTAATCACAACAAGCAATTCAATACAATTCATTCAAACATCAAAGTGAAGCTCAAGGTACTTAGCCCTTATATACATTAGACATTAGAGTCACATGTATGCGAAATCACGAATCAATTCAACACATTAGTTGGTACTCTCCTTAGCGAATTTTCCAAGCCAAGAATAGGCATCAATATGCTTGCCTCTAACCGAATGCATGCACACCAATCCCCTCATGTGGCGAATATGCATGTCCATGTTGAGGCCAATTATACATAATACCACACATAAGCGGCATACATTTTACTAACTAACGATTCCATATTGTAACTCAATACGAATCAATCATTTACTTCATAACCAAACATCATCATGTGAAAATATATACCTTGAGATAGTATATATGTCATACCAATACATCATGTGCAAACATATATATATATATATATATATATATATATATATGCTAGAGCTGAATCTCAAGTTGATTGTAACTAAACATGAACATAAATCCAAAACACAAATCTTACTTTCCATGCAATGAGCATAAATCATACTTATGGATGTACCATGGCCGAATACATCACAACACCATAATTTTTTTGTCATGATTAAACAAAGAACTTAATGTCTTACTCAAAAATACTAAAAAGAAAGTCCAAGAGCCATCAATCCACCATCACATGTATCATTAGCAAGCTTCATATTTAACATGCAATGGCATTAACACAAAATCCACCTTGGCCAAATACCATCCCCATGATATAACAAAGATTTGAACCATGGGCTAATAAGAGCATCAAGCTATCAACTAGAAACATGCATGAATCTCATGGCACAACCTCAAACATACCTTAATCTAGATACAAGTATGGCCAAACCTCCTCCTAATCCTCTTCCAAACCAACCATGAAGCAAAACTCCTTCCTTCTTCCTTAGTATTTTCGGCCAAAAGGAATGAAAAGGATGAACAATTTTTTTTCTTTGCTTTTCTTCAACTCACTGCAAAGGGAGGGAGAAGCCTTCACACACAATTTTTTTATTTTTTTATTACCATACAACTTATTTTATTTATTCCAACATAAACCACTTACAAAACATGTTTCATGACATGTTTTGCCCATCCCCTTGTCATGGCGGCCACTAGTTCTTAAATGGGAAATTTGACATGCAAACCCTCATTTTTGCATGCATGATCAACTCGTCATCACACATTTCCCATCATACTTTCAAAGTTTACTACTAGGTCCTTTCTAGTGAAATTCACATTTATAACTCTAAATCAAAACATCAAAAATGTCACACATGAGTTAACACACATTATAGGCATCAAAATAAGTTTTAAATTATTTTTATGCCTCGGTTTTGTGGTCCCGAAACCACATTCCGACTAGGGTCGTTTTAAGGCTGTCACACTCACAGCCTTGGACTTTCAGTGGACATTTACAACACACTAAATTAACCATTACACTGTGACCCAGTGGATTTGTAAGTTGAACATTAAACTCAGTTGACTCAACAGGTAAATTTTTATCAGTTGCCAATGTGGTGCAAATGTATGAATAAGTCGATTTGAGGTTAATGAAAGCATATACAGTAACATCAAAAAGATAAAATATACTAGTAACGAAATCAGGTGTGGTAGCCTCCTCTCTGGCCTGTATAGCATAACTTTGTGCAAGTGCTCTGACCTGGGATCTAGTAGTCATGTATTTAGTATCACCACGATCACATGTATTGCTACTTTGACCAGGGTATTTTTCGTTTTGCAGCTAGTTGGGGGTTTTACACTTCAATCATCTTTTTCTTCCAGCATTTTTATACAGTTTCGCACAAAATGATCAGTTGCCCCGTATCTGAAGCAGGTGCCCTCTTTAAGTATACACTCACTAGTATGGAATCTTCCACAGTGTTCACACACTGGTTTCGGAGCATTACGAATACTAGCAACGCTATCTGCAAGTTGAGTCTGAAATTTTGAATCTGACTATCGAGATTTATTTCGGCTCAGAAACCGGATAATGCGGTAACACAGTTATCATCTTTTTTTACTTTCTTTGACAGTGGTGTAGAAAATGATATGGGAAAATTTCTTTTACTGAATTCCTAAGCCTTCTTATCCCTTTACCTCTTATGATTATAAATTTCTTCCATCTTCTATAACTGGTCAGACAAAACCAAAAACTGTCGTATTTTTGTACTACTAATCATCTTAATTTCATCGTTTAACTCGTCTTCAAAATGGATGCACATTTTTTCCACTGTTGGCAAAATTTCCCAGGCATACTTACTGAGGTGTACAACTCTCTCTCGTACTCAACCACTGGCTTATTTCCCTGTCTCAATTCCAGGAATTCTTTCTTTTTCCTGTCTAAATACCTTTTACTGACGTACTTCTTCTTAAACTCTATTTTGAAGAATTCCTAATTCATGTTATTTCTTGATACAATCGCTGTCAGTATCGACCAATATCTGTAAGCTTCATTTTTCAACAATGATACTGCATATCGAAGATAATCTTTAGGAGAATAGGTCATCTCATCAAAAACCCGTTGAATGTTTTCTAACCAGTATTCAACTCTAAATGGATCACACTTAATCCTACCCCAAAATTCTTCAACCCCATATTTCTTAACTTTATCAACAGGAACTCAACAACTCGGTTTGACCATCAGTAGGTGGTAGAGGTACTACAAGGGTACAACAGAGTGAACAATAAGGTGTGCAACATGAGGCGGAGGTTGCTGAGCCATTGGATTGTTTCTCATGAATTTAGAAACCCACTGTCCTATTAAACCAAAAAACATATTTTTACTTCATTTTCAAACATTTAGGGAAACGGTAACTATGACTCACATCAAAATCAGTATTTGGAATATTACTGTTTACTTCATTAGTCTTATCATGTTTATATGGCATCACACTATCACACTATCACACTATCACACTATCACAGGTTTATATGGCATCACTACAAGAAAACAGACTTTTTGCGGTATTTTTTTTAGCCTTTAGCGGCGCTGTTAACCGCTGCTAAAACTATTTACGGCATTTTTGAAAACCCAACAAGAAACGACGCTATAGGAAATGCCGTAAACGTTTACAGCGTTTATCTATAAAAAATGCCACAAAAGATCAAGACTTTTAGTGGCGTTTGTTGGTGAAGCGCCGCTAAAAGCCATGACTTTTAGCGACGCTTTTTTTACAAATGCCGCTAATTTTGGCAGATTTGCAATGTACATTTTTCACCAATATCCAACCCTTCTTGCATAAAATCCAACCAAAAACAGCAAATATAGCATGAAATCCAACCATAAACTGCAAATGTAGTATAAAAAATACAACCAAAAATATTAAATCTAAATGATACTTCAAATTCAACGAAAGATATATGATGTAAATTAATAAATTAAGTATAACTCAAAATATTCTTACAATAATGTTAAATGTGACTATGTTAAAAATATTCTTACAAGGAGAAAACTAATGTCTAAGATGGCGGCTTTTGCGACTGCTGAAACATCTGCATCATTTGCTGAAGCTATAGCTGGAGCTCATCGTTCTTTCTGCTCTGCTCTGCTACCATCGCTACTGCCTCTACCTCCTTCACTGTTGCCGCTACCTCTTTCGCTGCTGTCGCTACCTCCTTCACTGTTGCCGCTACCTCTTTCGCTGCTGTCGCTACCTCCCTCTCTGGTGCCACCGCTCTAAGTTGTTGCTGGAGTTTTTTATATTTTCTATGAACCTCGGCAATCTGCTCAACTGTGCTCACCTGCATATGAACTATCTGGTCTCTTAACCTCTGAACTTTAGCTTGAGCTTGACTCCCGGAAAGCATATATTGTTGGGAGTCGGATCCAAAATATTGGGTCAGGGTAACACCAGATCCTTGAAATCGAACCCGACCACTACCTTTCAAGACCCAAAACATCAGTGATAATTCTGTTATCAATGTTCTCAAGATTAACAGAACTATCAGTCGAAGCAACCGTTTCATACTCCGCCTTCTTCTCCTTTAGTTTCTCCTAATAAATCAATGAAAGAGTTAGAAACGAAATATATAATAAAAAGGAATGCAACATAACTTAACATTGATTGAAACTACTAACGACGAATTAAACCATTATAATTAAACATTATAAATATTTATAATAAATCAAAATTTATTAAGTAAATATACCATAATTTCTCCAGCTTCGGATGTCATAAGAGATCCATCTTTCTTCCTATGCGTAATCTCAAAAAGCTGAAGGTGTCCAACTTTTTGACCAGACGAGACTTCCTACAATATAGTAGTAAAAATATTATTTAATAGTAGAAAGTCATTAATATTTGATAGAATTAATAAATTCATAATACCTCGGCCTTAGCTACAGAAGCAAAACTTTTCGACCCCGTCGTGTGTGTGAATTTTTGTTTTTGCCTGCTACTTGTTCCAACTCGCTCACAGTCCTACATAATGAAATTATTATTACGTATATAGTAAACACTATATATAAGAGCTTGGAAGTATGTAATACCTCTCCTTTCTTTGAATTTTAGAATCTAACCGCATCTTCCTATTGGTACCTCAGCATTCCCGGCGGGACATTTTGCAATTTTTCTTCGAGGCTTATGTCTTTCTTAAAATATTATTTTTTCAATGTGCTTTTATGGTCTCTCCATTTTTTACCCAATGCCTTCTTGATATAGTCATTCGAGACCTCTAAAGCAAATATCTTCTAAAAAAACACAAGTTTAGAATGTAAATATAAATGAAACTTAAACCAAAGTATTATAAATTACATTTACATTTTGTTACCTTAATATTATCGAGAGCCTGATTTTTGTTGCTATCAGGCATGTGATGCCATGATTCGTAGTTGATGGGCAACATATTGGCATTTCGTGCTATAATACCCAAATAGCCTGCTAAAAGTCGAGCTTCAGATCCAATAGGCTGACCATGACAGTTTCTACTTACTTTGACATGCTCGACAGGATTTAAGTCGTATAAATCTTTAAGTAGCGTACGTCGTCAACCTCTGCGCGTCCCACCACTTTCAGCTGAAAAACGATATATTATTATTACATTAAAATTGAAAAATAAATCAATAATAAAAGTCAACACATATGTAAAATAAACTTAACATTGCTTTGAAATTCTGCAGGCTCGTCAAGTGTCTCCAGCACATTCGAAGATCCAACAACTGTCTGCTGTTCACTATTTTCTTCTTTCGAATTTGGAGTATTCTGGAAATACTTAAATCTCGTAATCTTCTTCTACTCATTTTTCCTGCAATACACATAAAATAGTTGAAATTTTAGTAACAAATTACAACAATAATAGTACATATAATTAAAATAGTTAAATTATATAACATGACCAAGATTAAAATTATAATATTACATATAATTAAAAAATCATAAAATCTTACTACATCATTATTCGTAAATATCTTCATCCACATCATGTCGAACCCATTGATGTTCTGTACTAGTACTAGCGATATTTTCATCTAAGTTTTGTTTTGGAAAAGGCAATGTTTTTGATCTTTCGACGATGTCATCTCTACTTCCGTTACCCATGTCAAACAAGTCTCTAGGGGTGTTCCAGAGTACAAAATACCAACCCTCATCAGTATCTTTCGAATAAAAAACTTGTTTCACTTGAAAAGAAAATACATATGGCTCGTCCATCAATTGTTGTCCAGTGTGAATCAAGCGAGAGAAATTAACCATTGTAAAACCAAATTGATCTTTTTTTAATTCCCCGAGCAGTATTAACATTAGCCCAATCACACCGAAATAAGACAACTTTCCATTTTCCATAGTAATCCAACTCAATAATGTCGTTAAGAAGTCCGTAATACTTTACATTACCCTCAACCAGATTACTGTCCCTAGCACTAGCATAACTTGTAATTGAAGAATTAACAACAATTCCACAGTTTTGAGTTCTCCTCATTCTCTCGCGATATTTTGTATGAAATTTGTATCCATTGATGAGGAAAGCAATATATCTTTTTATTACTCTGTTCGGACCTTGGGAAAGCCATTTAACTTCATCATTGACGTCCTTCCCACTCCAAACCTATTGAATCGAAAGTAAATTGAGTAATTATAAATGTATCATGTAAAAACATTCTTATTTAATTAACTAAATTTCACGATTATATGTAACTTATTAACTTCAATTACATACCGTTTGGCTTAACCATTCATGAAAAGATTCTATGAATAACTTATTAATCTCCCGATGTTGTAAACTTCGGGAGCGTGCACGAGATCTCAAGATTTGTTTGTATTCACTATGTTAAAAACAAGTTTAATTGGTTAGAAGATAAACAAATCAAGACGACAAATATTTGAGGAAATTTTAGAACTTACTTGCGTAACGGTTCAATTGAATCATGGTGAAAAAAGTACATATCGATGTACTTGTATCCACGATATATCATCTAATTCTGCAATTTCAACTTTGCCGATTGGTTCTCCATAACTTTGGAATAAATAAGTTTCGGCCAAGTTATGATCATTGAGCCCAGCATTTCTACTTGGTCTATTCAATCGTGTTTCAACATCTTCTAAATATCTAGAACAAAAGGTCATGCACTCCTCTGCCAAGTAGCCTTCAGCAACTGATCCTTCTGGATAACGCTTATGCGACAATAAGACTTCAATTTGCTTAGGAACCTAAACACGATATACAATATATATCAAAAGCTGTAACTAAATGTATAGAGGTGAATGAATGAATACTTAAAAAATAAATTTGTAACACCCCGTACCCGAGACCGTTGCCGGAGTCGAACACGAGGTGCTAACCGACTTAACTCATTTACTCTCACAGTCCATTTAAAAATTTTCCAGACAACTGGCTAATTGCGTCACTGTCACCTTAAAAATCATATCTTGAGTTCAAAAACTTGAAAATCAGTTTTGTAATTTTTCCCTGAAACTAGACTCATATGTCCATCTACAGGTTTTTTTCTAGAATTTTTAGTTGGGAAAATTAGTACAGTTTATTAGTTAAAGTCTCCCCTGTTACAAGGTGCGACTACACTGACCTTCATGCATTACGACATGGATATCTCCCTGTACAGGGCTTTAATACTGATACCATTTGTTTCTATAGAAACTAGACTCAAAAAGGAATCTATACATATATGGCATGACTTCTGAATGTCTCTGGTTAATTTACAATGAATTTCCAAATTCGTAACAGGGAATCCATAAACCGTTCTAGCCCTGTCTCACGAAAACTTAAATATCTCTTAACATACTATTCATATGATCATTTCATTACTTTTCTATGAAAATAGCTTCATCAAGGTTCGTTTAAATAATTTATTCACTATTTAATTCCATTCCTACTATTTTTAGTGATTTTTCAAATCTACATCACTGCTGCTGTCAGCATCTGCCTTTAAGGTAGACTTTACCTATTTCGTAGTTTCCTTGATTCAACTAGCCCTTTTTGCATTAATAGCACAAATTATGATAGTGATTAACCATTCCAATGGCCAATCCTTGCCAAACATATCCACATCTCTCAATAACCATATCCATACCATATGATTATAACATTATGCTCAAAACATACATAAGCCATTTTCGCATGGCTATCCAAAATTATACAAATCCAAAGGGGTCCATGACCCACAACAAAAAGGGTAGTCCTATACATGCCATTTCAAAGTTCAACCAAAAGTATACCAAAAAGGAGCTTTGATAGTGTGGGCGACTTCGACTTCAAAATCCCGAGTCCGATAGTGAAGAACCAAAATCTATAAAAGAAAATCAAAGAAACGGAGTAAGCATTTAATGCTTAGTAAGTTTGAGCCACAATTTAGATACAACCAAAGTATAGCATTCATGTAGCTAAATGATAATTTCATATGCACAAATTCTCAATGTCATACTTACTTCACATTACCACCACTTATATTCATACACAAAGATCAACTTAGCCAAAGGCGGTAGCTCATTTATCAACTGGCGAATACTTATTTGTAAGGGCTCAACTATTTCAAAGCACATCTGAAACATACCTCATTGTTGGGATTTTACAAGCGTATTAACTGAAATTTTTACAGCAAGATCATTCATTCCCGAATCACGTACCTTGAATTTAACCGGATATAGCTACTCGTTCAAATGCCTTGGGACAAAGCCGGTTATAGTAACTTCGCACAAATGCCTTGGGACTTAACCCGGATTTAGTAACTAGCACCAATGCCTTCGGGCTTAGCCCGGAATTAGTAACTCGCACAAATGCCTTCGGGACTTAACCCGGATTTAGTAACTCGCACCAATGCCTTCGGGCTTAGCCCGGAATTAGTAACTCACACAAATGCCTTCGGATCTTAGCCCGGATATAGTCACTTAGCACAAAGCCTTCGGGACTTAGCCCGGACATCATTCGAATAACCATGCACATTTATCAACAAATCATGACACATTCGTATTTTATTTTCATTAGCCAAACTCAAACACAAGACACTTATCACACTTGCAATTTCGGCTCAATAGCCACACACAAAGAGCATGATTTTGATTTGCTTAAAACATGATCTAATCAAATCATAATCTAAGTTCCATTACTCGAAAACTTACCTCGGATGTTGTCGAACGACTTCAACGGCTATTCAATCACCTTTTCCTTCCCTTTATCCAACTTTGTTCCTCTAGGCTCTTGAGCTAGTTCACACAAGTTTAACTTATTAAAGTCTCATTATGCTAGCTTATGGTCGAATATGACAAGAAATTTAATAGGTCATATAGCCACCTTCTAGCTCAAATACACAATGGTCATACGCATTTTTAATCACCTTAAGCAATTTAATACAATTCATTCAAACATCAAAAGAGAAGTTCAAGGTACTTAGCCCATATATACATTAGACTTTAAAGTCCCATATGTACGAACTCACGAATCGAATTTAACATATTAGCTAATATTCCCCTTAGCCGAATTTTCTAAGTCAAGATAAAGCCATCAATATGCTTACCTATGGCCGAACATACACATTAACTCATGTACTCATTCATGTGGCCGAACATACACATCTATGCTAAGGCCGATTGCAACACTTAATACGTTCTACAAGTATGGTCACTTGTATTGACTAAACACCATTTTGTTTCAAGTTCAAAACTTGGCTAATACACATATATACACTATTAATCAAATACTAACATTTTGCATTCCATCTTACTACCATTTCACATCTACTTTCTACCATGGCCGAATGCATCAAGACACCATTTCAAAATACTTCATGGGTTTGAGGTAAAACCAAGAAAGAAACTCATGAATATCGAGATATAAGCACTAACATTGTTCATCTAGATTTAGCACGACACAACATCCATCACCCTTATATTTACCATAGTCGAAAACCCTACTCATTCCAAATTCAAATCTCAACTTGGGTCACAAAAATAATTTGATATCTCACCAATACAACATCAACACCAAGCAAGAATGATGCATCCATGGCCGAGTGTCATTTCCATCACATAGCAAGATTTAGACCATGGGCTAGGTAGAATTCAAGCTAACAACTAAAACATGCATGCATCTCATGGAACATCATCAAACATACCTTAGCCTAGTTACATGCATGGCCGAACCTCTTCAACCTTTCTCCTCCCTTCCTCCTTAAAATTTTCGGCCAAGGATGAACCAAAGGATGAACACTTTTTTTTTTTTTTTCTTTCCTTCAACTCACGGCAATGGGGGGCATGGATGACACCATTTCCTTTTTTTTTTTTTTTTCATCACTCCTCCCTTTCATTATTTTATTTTTCCTTACATAATGCATTAAGCCAACATGTCTATGACATGTTTTTTTTTAGCCATAACATCTTGTCCACCCATGCTCATGGCCAGCCACTACATATTAGCGGGGGAAATTGACATGCAAGTCCTCCCTTTTGATTACATGCACTATTAGATCCTTGTAAATTAGCCTATCACATTTCAAAGATGTCACACATAAGTCCTTTTGACTAAATTCGCATGCAATTTACTAAATCGAAGCCTAAAACTTTCACACATTCATAATCACATATTTTAGACAATAAATATCATGTTCAAATAATTTGGTGACTCGGTTTTGCGGTCCCGAAACCGCTTTCCGACTAGGGTCACTTTAGGGCTGTCACAACTCTCCCCCACTTAAGAAATTTTCGTCCCCGAAAATTGGAGTGGTACCAGGTACCAATTCGATGCCAAATTCTATTTCCCGAATAGGTGGTAAACCCGGCAATTCTTCGGGGAAAACATCCGGGTATTCACAAACCACGGGCACAGATTCGGGTTTCTTCTCGATTCCTTGTCATCGAGTACGTCGCGCAAGGTACGCCGCACCCTTTTCTTACATATTTACGGGCCAACATCGGCGATATTACGGTGGCAACCCTTTAAGTCCGTGGACTCAACCCGAATTATTTCATTATTCGCGCACTTCAAATCGATAGTCTTGCTCTTGCAATTTACAACCGCATCGTGCATGGTCAACCAATCCAAACCAAGAATAACATCGAACTCATCGAATGGCAAAAGCATTAAGTCCGCGGAAAACAAGAACCTCGGAACACTAGGGGACTTTTCTTGCACACTTTGTTAACAAGCACGTAATGACCCAAGGGTTTGACACCGAATTACAAACTCGATAGACTCAATGGGCAAAGTCTTCTTGGATGCTAAGGTTTCACATATATATGAATGAGTAGAACCGGGGTCAATCAAAGCAATTACATTTGTATTGAAAAGAGTGAAAGTACCGGTAATAACATCCGGAGAGGCGGCATCCTCGGCGTGCGCGTATGGCATAAGTCCTAGCAGAGCACGAGCCTCGAGATCTGATGGTAGCATCTCTAGATCCTCTCGACCGCCACCGACATTGCCCATATTTCTAGGTGGTCTACCTCGGCGATGGTAGCACCGGGTTTGCACTCGACTTGCATTCTGTTCATGCATCCTCGGGCAATCCTTCATAAAGTGGTCGGCCGATCCACACTTATAGCGAGAGCGATCACGAAACCAACAGCTCCCGAATGCCATTTGCCACAATGTGGACACTCCGCCCTCTCGGCGATCATTTCCGCCACCGGCGATCGAGGTGACTTCGTGTGGTCACAGGGTCAATCGCGTCCTCGTCTAGAAAAGCCCAAACGCCTCTAGACCGGCTCGCATCATCTCGAAATCTCTTGATGCTTGTTGAAGAGACTTTCCGAGGACCTCTTCGAATTCTCCAATCCCCACATCACTTTTTGTTTCTCCTTTCTAAGCTCTTGACTTTACAAGCTCGCTCAACAAGTACTACGAACTCTCGTATCTCGAGAATGCCAACAAACATCCTTATATCATCATTCAGCCCATCCTCGGCGTTTACATAATAGCTTGGACGAAATGCATTCTCGCGTCGTCGGCTAAGCCTCACAAACTTTCGTTCGTAGTCGATAATCGGACATAGAACCTTGCTTAAGATCAAGGAATTCCCTCCGCTTTTGGTCGATGAATCTCGACTAATATACTTTTTTGAACTTCGGTTAGAAAGAATTCCCAAGTCACTTGTTCTCTAGGCACCACAAGTCGAGTACTCCACCAATAGTAGGCGGACTCGCGTAGCAAGGAGATGGTACACTTTAAGCACTCATCGGGTGTCTGGGATAGCTCATCAAGCACCGGATAGTGTTATCTAACCATAATTCAGCTTCGCTTCGGCATCATCATCATCCGTAGCCTTAAATTCAGTGGCCCCATGTTTTGAATCCTATCGATTGGGGCTTACGACCTTATTTGGTCGATTCGGAGGTATTGTAGGTCTTGGGGTTGCATTAAATCGGGAATGGAGGTGGTGGAACAGTAGTGTTGGTTGAATGTATTGATTAAACCATTCGTTCATCACACTATAAAAGGCTTGCCTAGCCTCGTCATTAGGATTACTGGCCATAGGTTGAGAGTCCGCCGCTGTCCCTTGCGCGGGAGCAGCGCCACACTCTCCACATCATCAGCTATCGCTTCGGTTGGGATCGGGATCCATTGCTATAAACAAACATGAAGTCAAATTGTCGAATTCATCACACTATCGATTCATCATTTAATGGCATGTATAGCTAGACCCCAAACACATCACGGTAGTCCTAGAATCGACTAAACCGTGGCTCTGATACCAATAAAATTGTAACACCCCAAACCCGAGACCATCGCCGTGTCGGACCCGAGGGTTAACAAACCAAGTTCACATGTTTTGCCCACCAATTTGACATTTCCAGTCAGGCTGGAAAACTGCGTCACTGTCGCCTTAAAATCATATCTCGAGTTTCAAAACTCGGAAACTGGTTTCGTAAATTTTCCTGAATTTAGACTCATATATCCATCCATGGATTTATTTCTAGGATTTTGGTCGGGCCAATTGGTACAGTTTATTAGTTAAAGTTACCCTGTTACAGGGATCGACTGCTCTGACCTTCGCGCGGTATAACTTGAATATCTCTCTGTACAGGGCTTTAATGCTGGTGTCGTTTGTTTCTAATGAAACTAGACTCAAAATGGAATCTGTACATATAAGGTATATCTCCTAATTCTTTTGGATAATTTATAGTGAATTTTAAAGTTGCGACAGGGAACCCAGAAACCATTCTGGCCCTGTCTCACAATAGCTTTAATATCTCTTAACCTGTAACTCCTATGACCGTTTCGTTTCTTCCATATGAAAATAGACTCATCAAGGTTCATTTACATAGCTTATTCACTATCTAATTCCATTCCTATGAATTTTGGTGATTTTTCACATTCATGCCACTGCAGCTGGCAGCATCTGTTTTAAGATAGGACTTACCTATTTGGTGGTCTCCATGATTCAACTAGCCTTACCATACATAGGTTCATATATGATCATTTTAACCATGCCAATGGCTGATCATATGACCAACATTCCCATTTCCAAGCCATAGCCACATCATGACACAAAATATATACATACAACCCGCAATTAGTCTAAGTTCATGCTTCCCTTTTGAGCCATTTTCGCACGGCCGTACATACTTACATTACAACATATTTAACAAACAAGGGTAGTCCTATACATGCCATCTCAAGTTCAACCAAAAATTTATACCAAAATGGAGGCTTGATAGTGTGGATGACTTGACTTCAACGATCCCAAATCCGATTGCCTCGGCGAAATCTAGAAAACTAAGAGCCAAAGCAGCGGGTAAGCATTTTATGCTTAGTAAGTCTCAAGGAATATAATGAACTATAAATTTACAGCAATACATTCACATAGCCAAATGCATCATTTCATTAATACACATTCTTACTTCATACTTCATCATTATATAAGTTCGCAAAGCATCAATCAATTCAATAACTGAAATTCATTAGTCGATTGAGCGAATGTTGCTCAAACACGTCGACTTTCCATTGCGCATATAACGTACCTTATCCTTTGGGCTTTCCGAGTGTACTAATTAAATTCATTTCGCAACCAACACTCACCTCCAGCCCAAGATTCTTGAATATAACGGATTTAATCACGTGCACAAATGCCTTGGTCTTAGCCCGGATAGAGTAACTTCATACGAATGCCTTGGGCCTTAGCCCGATATAGCCACTAGCACAATTGCCTTGGTCTTAACCGGATATAATTTCAACATAGTTGTCTTGGGCTTAGCCCGATATCATTCAATTTCTCATGCACACATACATCAATAATCATTGGACATACATATTTCATTTTCGTTACTAAGGCTCAAACACAATTATAATCATTAGCATATTCGCCTTGGGACTTAGCCCGGGTGGAATTCAAATACTCATACACACATAATCAATAATCATACACATCCATATTTCATCTCACATAATTCAAGTAAGGTCACTTCTTGAGGACTTACCTCGGATGTTGTCGAGCGGCTTTTTCGGCTATTCGATCACCTTTTCCTTCCCTTGTCCAATTGTGGCCCTCTTAGCTCTTGAGCTAATTCAAACAAATTCAATTTATTAAAACCTCATTGTGCTTGCTTATGGCGAATATGACAAGGATTTTAAATGGTCATATGGCCACTCTTTAGCTTGAATACAAAATGGTCATGCACATTTTATACTACATCAAGCAATTCAATACAATTTATTTGAGCATCAAGGAAATGCTAAGGCCTTCAATAGGCTACCCAAGGCGAATATTCATGTACATGTTGAGGTCAATTTTGCATAATACCTCACAAAAACAGCATGCAATCTACTAATTAATGCTTTGCACATTGTGGCCCAAAACTTATAATATAGCATCAAGCACTTATATGTGTGCTAGGTCAATTGTGCTTGCAATTTCACAAGCATTCTTCCACATTTTCTTCTTTAAATCAATATATTCATCACTTAGTTCATAACCAAACATAATGTGCAATCATATATATGCATATATGAGCATGGCGAATTTTCAAGGTGTCCATAGCCATCCAAAACACAAATTTTAACTAACATGCAAGAAGCATGAATCATGCTCAAGAATGCATCATGGCGAATATGACAATCATGCTCCTTTTCAACTTTAATCATGATAAAACAAAGAAAACTCAAAATCTTACTCATGAATAGAAAATCCATCATTGCATGCATCATCATCAAGCTTCACACTTAGCATGCAATGGCTTTATCACCATAACAACTTTGCCCAAATACCATTTCCATGGCATAACAAAGATTTGAGCCATGGCTAACATGCACATCAAGTTAGTAACCAAGTCATGCATGAAACTCCAAACACAACCTCATACATACCTTAATCTTGGTACAAGTATGGCCAAATCTCCTTCTAGTTCTCTTCTAAACCAAAAATGGAGCAAAATCCTTTCTTCCTCCTTATGATTTTCGGCCAAAAGATGAGAAAGGATGAACAAATTTTTTGTTTTCTCTTCTTGGTTGCACGACAATGGGGAAATGCTACTCTCACACACATTTTTTTCATTCTTTTCTTACCCATGCTTATTTGTTTATGATTTCTCCCTAATGCCCAACAAAACATGTTTCATGACATGTTTAGCCCATATCACTTTGTCATGGCGGCCATCATTTGTAAAAAGGAAATTTGACATGCAAGTCCATTATTTTGCATGCATGCTTTAATTAGTCATCACATATTTCCTATCGTACTTTCAAAGTTCACTACTAAGTCCTTTCTTATAAATTAGCACCTAATTAATAAAAATCGAGACACGAAATATTTACGCATACCAATTCCACATACAATAAGCACGGAATATAACACTTAATTATTCTTGTGACTCGGTTTCGTGGTCCCGAAACCACTCTCCGACTAGGGTCACATTCGGGGTGTCACAACTCTCCCCCACTCAAGAGATTTTCGTCCCCGAAAAGCTTACCGGTAAATAGGTTCGGATATCGCTCCCTCATAGAGTTCTCGGTCTCCCAAGTAGCTTCTTCTATCCCGTGCTTGAGCCATAACACTTTCACTAGCGGAACCCGCTTGTTTCGCAACTCTTTCACTTCGTGATAGGATACTGAATTGGTTCTTCCTCATAACTCATATTAGCTTGAATTTCAATTTCTGATGGACTAATCACGTGCGTTGGATCGGATCTATAACGTCGAAGCATCGACACGTGGAAGACATCGTGAACCTTTTTGAGTTCAGGGGGCAAAATCAAACGATATGCCACTGGACCGACTCGCTCTGATATCTCATATGGCCCAATGAACCTCGGGCTCAACTTGCCCTTACTACCAACACGAGTATCTTTTTCCAAGGCGATACCTTGAGAAACACTTTATCACCCACGATACTCGATATCCTTACGCTTCATATCCGCGTCGACTTACGACGATCGAAGGCTATCTTCAAACTTTCACGGATTACTTTCACTTTACATTCAGCATCCCTAATCAAATCCACCCGAAAATCTTGCTTTCACCAAGCTCGGTCAAAACAATGGTGTACGGCATTTACGCCCGTACAAAGCCTCATAAGGTGCCATCTTAATGCTCGATTGAAAGTCGTTGTTGTGTGCGAATTCAATCAACGGCAAATACCGTTCCCATGAACCACTAAACTCGAGGACGCAACATCTTAACATATCCTCAAGTATCCGAATTACCCGCTCGGATTGACCATCGGTTTGGGGTGAAAAGCGGTCTGAAATGCAACTTGGTACCCAAAGCTTCTTGCAACTTTTTCCAAAACCGCGAGGTAAATCTCGGATCTCTATCCGACACGATAGAAATAGGCACCCGTGTAATTTCACAATCGAGAAACGTACAATTCCACTAATTTGTCCATTGAAAAATCCGTGCGTCGGGGGACAAAGTGGGCCGACTTAGTCAATCGATCTACCACGACCCAAACCGCATCCTTCTTACTTGCGACAATGGCGGTCCGGATACAAAGTCCATTGTGACTCGATCCCATTTCCACTCGGGTATCGTGATTGGTGAAGTAATCTCAAGGCACTGATGTTCCGCTTTCACTTGTTGACATATTAAACATCTTGAAACAAAGTCGGAGATGTCTCGCTTCATACCATGCCACCAAAATCGGCGTTTCAAATCATTGTACATCTTCGTACTCCCGGGTGGATTGCCATTTGGCTACAATGGGCTTCATTGAGTTATCGAAATGAGTTCAATTCCTTGGGACACAGAGGCGACTTTTGAACCTCAAACAATCGTCATCGTCGATTTGAAACTCCGAGTCCTCGTTGAACACACGCAGCCCGTTTGCAACCAACTCGTCGTCGACTTTACGAGCTTCTCGAATTTGGTGTGTCAATAGTGGTTTGGCTTTCAATTCAGCCACTAACACACTTTGTCGGATCGGACGCACAAGTGCACATTCATCGTCGTAAAGTGAATAACGATTTACGACTCAAGGCATCCGCAACCACATTCGCCTTTCCGGGTGATAATCAATGATCGTTCATAATCCTTTAACAGCTCAAGCCAACGTCTTTGTCACAGATTTAAGTCTCTTTGGGTCATCAAATATTTGAGACTTTTGTGATCCGAGTATACATGGCACCTTTCACCAAATAAGTAATGTCGCCAAATCTTTAAAGCGAATACGATGGCGCCAATTCGAGATCATGAGTCGGATAATTTTTCTCATGTGGCTTTAATTGCCTCGACGCATAGGCTACAACTCGACCTTCTTGCATTAATCGCAACCTAACCCAAGTAGAGAGGCGTCGCTATAGATAACAAACTCCTTGGGACTCGGGTTGCACTAGAATTGGGGCTTCATCAAATAAGTTTTCAGTTGATCGAAGCTTTTTGGCATTTCTCCGTCCATTCGAACTTAACATCCTTTTGGAGTAGCCGTCATCATCGTGGCTATCGTTGAGAACCCTTTTACAAAATGTCGGTAATAACCGGCAAGCCCCAAAAGCTTGAACCTCGGTAATATTTCTGAGGCTTCCAATTTAGTATGGCTGAAATTTTATTGAATCGACTCGAATACCCGTCTGAGATACCACATGACCCAAGAAGCTAACCTCTCTTAACCGAACTCACACTTGCTGAACTTAGCATATAATTGCTTGTCCCGTAAAATTTGCGGCACTAACCGCGGTGTTCAAGATGTTCGGTCTCATTTCTTGAATAGACCAAGATGTCATCAATGAACACGACTACGAATCGATCCAAATATGGTCTAAAGATTCGATTCATTAAATCCATAAATACCGCGAGGGCACTAGTGAGCCCAAACGGCATCACCGAGAACTCATAGTGACCATATCTCGCTTACAAGGCGGTCTTGGGCGCGTCTCAATCTCGGATTCGCAATTGATAGTAGCCCGATCTCAAATCTATTTTCGAGAATACCGAGGCTCCCTTGAGTTGATCGAACAAGTCATCAATACGTGGCAACGGATATTTGTTCTTTATCGTCGCTTTGTTAAGTCGACGATAGTCGATCTACGATCGCATGGTTCCATCCTTCTTCTTCACGAACAAAGACCGGCGCACCCAAGGCGAAAAACTCGGCGCGAGCAAAACCTCTATCCACCAATTCTTGCAATGAACTTTCAACTCCTTTAATTCCGTTGGGGCCATACGATCGAAGCTATCGAAATTGGAGTGGTACCGGTACCAATTCGATGCCAAATTCTATTTCCCGAGCAGTGGTAAACCCGGCAATTCTTCGGGAAAACATCCGGTATTCACAAACCACGGCACAGATTCGGGTTTCTTCTCTGATTCCTTGTCATCGAGTACGTACGCAAGGTACGCTTCGCACCCTTTTCTTACATATTTCTGGGCCAACATCGCTGATATTACAGCTGGCAACCCCTTTAAGTCCGTGGACTCAACCCGAATTATTTCATTATTCGCGCACTTCAAATCGATAGTCTTGCTCTTGCAATTTACAACCGCATCGTGCATGGTCAACCAATCCAAACCAAGAATAACATCGAACTCATCGAATGGCAAAAGCATTAAGTCCGCCGGAAAACAAGAACCTCGGAACACTAGGGGACTTTTCTTGCACACTTTGTTAACAAGCACGTAATGACCCAAGGGTTTGACACCGAATTACAAACTCGAGAGACTCAATGGGCAAAGTCTTCTTGGATGCTAAGGTTTCACATATATATGAATGAGTAGAACCGGGGTCAATCAAAGCAATTACATTTGTATTGAAAAGAGTGAAAGTACCGGTAATAACATCCGGAGAGCAAGCATCCTCGGCGTGCGCGTATGGCATAAGTCCTAGCAGAGCACGAGCCTCGGATCGATGGTAGCATCTCTAGATCCTCTCGACCGCCAACGACATTGCCCATATTTCTAGGTGGTCTACCTCGGCGATGGTAGCACCGGGTTTGCACTCGACTTGCATTACTTCATGCATCCTCGGGCAATCCTTCATAAAGTGGTCGGCCGATCCACACTTATAGCAGAGGCGATCACGAAACCAACAGCTCCCGAATGCCATTTGCCACAATGTGGACACTCCGCCTCTCTCGGCGATCATTTCCGCCACCGTGATCGAGGTGACTCGTGTGGTCACAGGGGTCAATCGCGTCCTCGTCTAGAAAAGCCCAAACGCCTCTAGACCGGCTCGCATCATCTCGAAATCTCTTGATGCTTGTTGAAGAGACTTTCCGAGGACCTCTTCGAATTCTCCAATCCCCACATCAGCTTTTGTTTCTCCTTTCTAAGCTCTTGACTTTACAAGCTCGCTCAACAAGTACTACGAACTCTCGTATCTCGAGAATGCCAACAAACATCCTTATATCATCATTCAGCCCATCCTCGGCGTTTACACATAATAGCTTGGACGAAATGCATTCTCGCAGCGTCTGGCTAAGCCTCACAAACTTTCGTTCGTAGTCGATAATCGGACATAGAACCTTGCTTAAGATCAAGGAATTCCCTCCGCTTTTGGTCGATGAATCTCGACTAATATACTTTTTGAACTTCGGTTAGAAAGAATTCCCAAGTCACTTGTTCTCTAGGCACCACAAGTCGAGTACTCCACCAATAGTAGGCGGACTCGCGTAGCAAGGAGATGGTACACTTTAAGCACTCATCGGGTGTGCAGGATAGCTCATCAAGCACCGGATAGTGTTATCTAACCATAATTCAGCTCGCTTCGGCATCATCATCATCCGTAGCCTTAAATTCAGTGGCCCCATGTTTTCGAATCCTATCGATGGGGGCTTACGACCTTATTTGGTCGATTCGGAGGTATTGTAGGTGCGGGGTTGCATTAAATCGGGAATGGAGGTGGTGGAACAGTAGTGTTGGTTCGAATGTATTGATTAAACCATTCGTTCATCACACTATAAAAGGCTTGCCTAGCCTCGTCATTAGGATTACTGGCCATAGGTTGAGAGTCCGCCGGCGCTGTCCCTTGCGCGAGCAGCGCCACACTCTCCACATCATCAGCTATCGCTTCGGTTGGGATCGGGATCCATTGCTATAAACAAACATGAAGTCAAATTGTCAGAATTCATCACACTATCGATTCATCATTTAATGGCATGTATAGCTAGACCCCAAACACATCACGGTAGTCCTAGAATCGACTAAACCGTGGCTCTAATACCAATAAAATTGTAACACCCCAAACCCGAGACCATCGCCGTTATCGGACCCGAGGTTAACAAACCAAGTTCACATGTTTTTGCCCACCAATTTGACATTTCCAGTCAGGCTGGAAAACTGCGTCACTGTCGCCTTAAAAATCATATCTCGAGTTTCAAAACTCGGAAACTGGTTTCGTAAATTTTCCCTGAATTTAGACTCATATATCCATCCATGGATTTATTTCTAGGATTTTGGTCGGGCCAATTGGTACAGTTTATTAGTTAAAGTTACCCCTGTTACAGGGATCGACTGCTCTGACCTTCGCGCGGTATAACTTGAATATCTCTCTGTACAGGGCTTTAATGCTGGTGTCGTTTGTTTCTAATGAAACTAGACTCAAAATGGAATCTGTACATATAAGGTATATCTCCTAATTCTTTTGGATAATTTATAGTGAATTTTTAAAGTTGCGACAGGGAACCCAGAAACCATTCTGGCCCTGTCTCACAATAGCTTTAATATCTCTTAACCTGTAACTCCTATGACCATTTCGTTTCTTCCATATGAAAATAGACTCATCAAGGTTCATTTACATAGCTTATTCACTATCTAATTCCATTCCTATGAATTTTGGTGATTTTCACATTCATGCCACTGCAGCTGGCAGCATCTGTTTTAAGATAGGACTTACCTATTTGGTGGTCTCCATGATTCAACTAGCCTTACCATACATAGGTTCATATATGATCATTTTAACCATGCCAATGGCTGATCATATGACCAACATTCCCATTTCAAGCCATAGCCACATCATGACACAAAATATATACATACAACCCGCAATTAGTCTAAGTTCATGCTTCCTTTTGAGCCATTTTCGCACGGCCGTACATACTTACATTACAACATATTTAACAAACAAGGGTAGTCCTATACATGCCATCTCAAGTTCAACCAAAATTTATACCAAAATGGAGGCTTGATAGTGTGGATGACTTGACTTCAACGATCCCAAATCCGATTGCCTCGGCGAAATCTAGAAAACTAAGAGCCAAAGCAACGGGGTAAGCATTTTTATGCTTAGTAAGTCTCAAGGAATATAATGAACTATAAATTTACAGCAATACATTCACATAGCCAAATGCATCATTTCATTAATACACATTCTTACTTCATACTTCATCATTATATAAGTTCGCAAGCATCAATCAATTCAATAACTGAAATTCATTAGTCGATTGAGCGAATGTTGCTCAAACACGTCGACTTTCCATTGCGCATATAACGTACCTTATCCTTTGGGCTTTCCGAGTGTACTAATTAAATTCATTTCGGCAACCAACACTCACCTCCAGCCCAAGATTCTTCGGAATATAACCGGATTTAATCACGTGCACAAATGCCTTGGTCTTAGCCGGATAGAGTAACTTCAGACGAATGCCTTCGGGCCTTAGCCGGATATAGCCACTAGCACAATTGCCTTGGTCTTAACCGGATATAATTTCCAGCATAGTTGTCTTGGCTTAGCCCGATATCATTCAATTTCTCATGCACACATACATCAATAATCATTGGACATACATATTTCATTTTCGTTACTAAGGCTCAAACACAATTATAATCATTAGCATATTCGCCTTCGGGACTTAGCCCGGGTGGAATTCAAATACTCATACACACATAATCAATAATCATACACATCCATATTTCATCTCACATAATTCAAGTAAGGTCACTTCTTGAGGACTTACCTCGGATGTTGTCGAACGGCTTTTTCGGCTATTCGATCACCTTTTCCTTCCCTTGTCCAATTGTGGCCCTCTTAGCTCTTGAGCTAATTCAAACAAATTCAATTTATTAAAACCTCATTGTGCTTGCTTATGGCGAATATGACAAGGATTTTAAATGGTCATATGGCCACTCTTTAGCTTGAATACAAAATGGTCATGCACATTTTATACTACATCAAGCAATTCAATACAATTTATTTGAGCATCAAGGAAATGCTAAGGCCTTCAATAGGCTACCCAAGGCGAATATTCATGTACATGTTGAGGTCAATTTTGCACTTAATACCTCACAAAAACAGCATGCAATCTACTAATTAATGCTTTGCACATTGTGGCCCAAAACTTATAATATAGCATCAAGCACTTATATGTGTGCTAGGCGAATTGTGCTTGCAATTTCACAAGCATTCTTCCACATTTTCTTCTTTAAATCAATATATTCATCACTTAGTTCATAACCAAACATAATGTGCAATCATATATATGCATATATGAGCATGGCGAATTTTCAAGGTGTCCATAGCCATCCAAAACACAAATTTTAACTAACATGCAAGAAGCATGAATCATGCTCAAGAATGCATCATGGCGAATATGACAATCATGCTCCTTTTCAACTTTAATCATGATAAAACAAAGAGAAAACTCAAAATCTTACTCATGAATAGAAAATCCATCATTGCATGCATCATCATCAAGCTTCACACTTAGCATGCAATGGCTTTATCACCATAACAACTTTGCCCAAATACCATTTCCATGGCATAACAAAGATTTGAGCCATGGCTAACATGCACATCAAGTTAGTAACCAAGTCATGCATGAAACTCCAAACACAACCTCATACATACCTTAATCTTGGTACAAGTATGGCCAAATCTCCTTCTAGTTCTCTTCTAAACCAAAAATGGAGCAAAAATCCCTTTCTTCCTCCTTATGATTTTCGCCAAAAAGATGAGAAAGGATGAACAAATTTTTTGTTTTCTCTTCTTGGTTGCACGGCAATGGGGAAATGCTACTCTCTCACACACATTTTTTTCATTCTTTTCTTACCCATGCTTATTTGTTTATGATTTCTCCCTAATGCCCAACAAAACATGTTTCATGACATGTTTAGCCCATATCACTTTGTCATGGCGGCCATCATTTGTAAAAAGGAAATTTGACATGCAAGTCCATTATTTTGCATGCATGCTTTAATTAGTCATCACATATTTCCCTATCGTACTTTCAAAGTTCACTACTAAGTCCTTTCTTATAAATTAGCACCTAATTAATAAAAATCGAGACACGAAATATTTACGCATACCAATTCCACATACAATAAGCACGGAATATAACACTTAATTATTCTTGTGACTCGGTTTCGTGGTCCCGAAACCACTCTCCGACTAGGGTCACATTCGGGGTGTCACACACTCTCCATGGAAAATCCATTTTTTATACCCCCGAATAAAGCCATCAACAATTAGATGTTCGTAGACAACATCACAAAAATGCCAATTGATGTTGCCACACTTCTTACACGGGCAAAGAATCATGTTCTCTTGGCTTGCATTTTGAAATGCAAAATTTAGAAAATTTTGTACTCTATTTCGATAGGCATTGCTTACCCTTGACAAATTCATCCAACTCCTATCCATTTCGTTGTTCTTGAAGTCTAAAGTTTACAATAAATTACGGTTACTAAAATAGATAATACATATCAAGTATCTAATGGGTGTAAACTAATTCAGGTAAGTTGCGGGATTTTCAAGTGTATATTTATGTATTACATAAGTTAAGTAAGGTTTGTAAGTTATGTAAGTTATGATATGATATAAATTTATGTAAGGTGTGTAAGTTATGTAAATTATGATATGAAATATATTTACGTATTACGTAAGTTATGTAAGTTATATATTTATTTATTATTTAAGTTTTGTAAGTTATGTAAGTTATATATTTATGTATTATGTAAGTTTTGTAAGTTATGTAAGTTATGATATGATATATATTTAACATTAAGATAAATATTATTTCCTTTAAAATAATTATTTTAATTAAATAATATTTAAATAAATTAATCCAAATTATTTGTGATAATTTTAAATGATATAATATTTTAATTATTTTTCATATTATATACCTAAATTAAAATATTGAAATAAATTTAAGTGGAAGCGTATCAAATTCAAACAAACACAAAACTTAGAAAGGAATGGTTTTTGTTTTGTCGGTTTTAAGCCCATCAATTACCTAAATTAACCTAACAATAAATAATTATGTAAAATAAACGAGTTTGATTAAAATGATAAAGTTGAAATAGTAAAACAATTTAATATAATTATAAAAGTGTAACCCATCAATTGAAACTTAATTTAGTTAAAAATGTATTAAATTATTTAATTATTTTCCAAAATAATAAATATATGGTAATTTTTTCTTTTTATATTTTTATATAAAATCTAGAAAAATAACGCATATTAAAATTTTAACCCAAAATCTCTTAAGTTTTAATATTTGAACATTGTTATTTTGACTATAATCTTATTTGTTTTTGTATGAAGTATTTATAAGCACATTTGTTGTAAAAGGTTTTTTTCATCAGCATCACAACATAGATGTATTGTAATCTAATAATAGGATAAATGCATAATCAAATTTAAGTTATTTGATTTTCATTTTTAAAATATCTTTGTTAAGGAAAAAAATAGGAGGAACTAGCATTGGATAAATAGTTTTGTTCAAAAAGAACAGAAATGATTTACTTTAAAGAAACAATGAGGTTCTGAGAGATTAGACCTTATCCGTTACTGGTAAAGGTTAGCAGCCTTCACTTCAATGCAGCCCCTTAGATTATTTTGTAGAAACAGCAACTGATCAACAGCAGCTAGATGCAACCTTACAGTAATAGGGTGTAAGAGTTTCAGATCATCAGAACCATTCCTGCCTGAAATCAATGATAGCAGTAACAATCAGAATAACAAAAATGGAACACCATGTACTCTTCCCTATGTTTAAGCCACACAACCCATATGCAAGAAGCAGACTACAAATCAAATGTTAGAAGGATTTATTTATACTATGAAGATAAAGGATTTATTTACTACATCAATATTTCTAAGGAGAGTTGCTCTTTAACCTCTTTACATCAAAACACAAGTATTTTGACAAGAGCCGGCACAAACTAGAACAAAAAATTAAAATCTAATCCATAAGAAAGAACCTAACATCTAGAATCAATAATTCAATGGCACAGGTCTGCAATCTGAAAAAGGAAGTGGACTATTTACGTTCTCAACAATGTGAAGCCAGAGGAAATGTAATGAAGCCGGAATTAGAGGTTCAAGTGAAAACTCTGAAAGAGGAAAACCAAGGCTTACAGGTGCAGGTGATCGACTTGGAATCGGAGGTTGATGCTCTACGCAAATAGAAAATTACATCCAAAGATGAATTGAGGAGTAATGTTCATGAAATCAATCAATTGAAAGAGGGAAATGCTGACCTGAATTCAAGAATTCTAGGACTGGAAGCACTATTTAGAGAGAGGAGACTTGAGGACTGCCAAACTAAAAGGGAAAAACAAACAACTCAGATGAGTACAGAGGTTAAGTTGGATCATGTGACGGAGAAAAATCAAGTGGAGTTACAGATTGCAGACCAATAGAGAATAATGAAAGAAATAGAAGAACATACTAGGAAAACCATGGAATGTAACCCAAAGCTTATCAAACAATTATCTGCTGGAAACAAGTTAAATTACATAGAAAGAAAGATGGGGAATTTAGCACAAGAATTCTACCAGAAACTCGATGATAACATCCGTCTTCGGTGCTTAAGGATTGCGGTTGCTGAAAAAACACATTACGAAAACAAAGAGAACTACAAGAACATAAAAGAAAGTTTAGAGCAAGAAAACAAAGAACTGAAACAGAAGCTTGTTACTTGTGAAACTGATTTGACGAAGCTGATAGATAATGCAGAAAAGAAACGGGAAAATGACAAGGTATCGAATTCAAAAGAAGAACAAAAGTTGAAGCTATTGAAAGCTGTGAGTGTGCTTGAGAAAAAAGTGGGAGAATTGGAGAAGATTAATAAAGAAAAAGATGCGACATTGTTCAGTCGAGAAGAAGAAAAGAGGGAAGCCATTAGGCAGCTTTGTTTGTTGATTGATTATCATCGTACCAACTGTGATTTTTTAAAAGTAATATTTTATTCATATATATAATTGAGGAATTTTTTATTACTGGAGCTAAGCCTAAATTCTCCAATGTCTTGAGACTCTAGATTTGAATAATAACCTCGTGTTGGGATATTTATCAATATTCAAAACTTTCAACTTGTAAATAAAGTCTCATTAAATAAAGCTTCAATCCTTCAATCAAAATTACACTCTTCTCTACAATTCCAGTATTCGGTTTAAAAATCTATACATCCTTAGAGTTCTCGATAGCAACAGCTTTTAGAATTCGTTAATCAACCTATACAGTAGGTGTAAGAAAAATTACTTTCACTGCATGTTTGTTACATTTTTTTTTCCAAATCACTATGTTTTATGTTATAGATATACATAAATGAAAAACAACATGGGATTAAAAATGAGTAAAAAGAAATACCTGCGGGAAAATATCCATCAAGCATTTATACAGCTTTTTAAACCCAATGTTGGAAAGCTATTAACCTGTAAATAAAGGAGGTATTCACGAGAAAAACCATAATTTTAATTACGGTAATCAAACATAAAACTATAAAAGCTTAATTTTAACAACAGATTTGACGAATGAGGAAGGCACAAAAATATTACATGCAAAATGACGAAACCATGAAGAGTAAACAATAAAGAGGAAAACAAATTTGTACCCAAATTACACGATTAGTGTAGAAGAGAATTTTTCAACCGCTTCCAAAGTCGATATCACACAGACGCAATGGTTTTGGGGAATCACAGCAAGCGAGACAAGAGGAAAGGGAGAAGAGTTAGGGATTTCGGGGATGGGGGAACAGATTTAGGGAAAAATAGTATGGGGAAAAAAGGGGATTTGGGGAAAATGTTAGGGATTTTGGGTTTGGAGAATTAGGGGAGGATTTGGGGAAAAAGAAAGTGGTGTTCTTTGTTTTAGGGATTTAAGAAAGGAAGAACCGAAATGGGGGAAATGACTTAGCAAAAAACTGAACTGATTTTGGGTAAAGGGGATAAACTTCAAGGGAGAAAAAGTGACGTCGTTTCAAATAAGGACAATTTGTGGCGTTTTCATCAAAGCGCCGCTAATGAGACCTTTTCCGGTGTTTTAGGTGAAGAGCCGCTAATGCCACTTTTATCTACACTACAAAACGACGCCGTTCAAAATTAAAGTCAATTACAATTTGTGGTGTTTTTTATAGAAACGCTGCTAAAGCCACTAATATTCAGAGAAAACGACGCCGTTTTACTTTAATGTATAATTAAATTTTGTGGCGTTTTCTAAAAGAACGCCGCTATTGCCTATGGTTTGCGGCATTTTATATATAAACGCCGCTAATACCTTTGGTATTAAAAAATATTTTATTAAAATTGATCAAAATTTAAAACTATTTATTTAGAATTCCTTTTAAATTATATCCAAATAATGTTAGTTTGACGAATGTTAGTGTAGTACAAAATATATATTTCATATATTTGTATTAGGTGTAGTACAAAATGGCAAGAACCTCATAAAATTCCAAATATTGGTTCAGTCTTCAACAATATACCTTAAACTTTAGACCTCAAACCATAAACTTACACTCTAAACCCTAACTATAGTTGAAACTTTAACTTTGATTTAATACACATTTTAAAATACATCAATATATTTTATATTGAATAAATATAAATATTATGTATGCAATATATAAATTAATTAAATAAAACATGATGCTATTTATATCAATAATTGTGTTAATATTTTACAAGATCTAGATCAAATTACAGTTCATGTACACAATTGCACACTAAATCACTTTTCATCTGAGCTATTTGGGATTTAACCCATTTTGATATAAAATAATAATTTATATATATTTATCTTCTAAATTAAAATCTAAAATTATGCTCTAAACCCAAAACCCTAAACCTGAGACCTTAAAATTTAAACCCTAAACCACAAACACAAAAACCCTAACCCCAAACTTTAAACCCCAAAACCAATCATAAATCCTAGACCATAAAACCCAAACTATAAACTCTAAAAACTGTTAACTCTAAACCATAATCCTAGACATATTTTTGGGAATTCATGTGGCCAATGTTAGTGTAGTACAAATTAAAACACATACGTTTATATTCTTATATTAAATAATATAGGTATGTACAAAATGGCATGAATCTCAGTAAAATCCAAATGTTCTTCAGTTCTAATAGTATCATTTCCTTGAACCCTAAACTAAACTTACACCCTAAATATATAGAATCTTAATATATATTACAAGTTCTAATATATATATATATTACAAGGGACAAAAGTAATTAAAATAGAATCTTAAAGCTTACCAAAACCCTAAAATAATTTATTTTTTTATCATTAATCATAACTTCTAATCCCTAATAGCATAACCCCTAAAACTATGAACATTAATATTAGTTCGACCCTAATACCTAAAACATAGTAAACCCCAAAACTGAAACTCTAAAACATAAACCCATAACCCAAAATAATAAATATTATATCATAAACCCTAAAACTCTAAATTAACCATAGACATTAAACCTAAAATCCATAACCTTAAACCTTAAAATAACATAATTTTTTGCGGCGTTTTACGCCACTAATAATTCACATTTTGCAGCGTTTTAATAAAAACGCCGCTAATTCTCGATATATTGCAGCGTTTTGAAGAAAATGCCGCTAATGCCTCTATAGCTCACCAATAGACGTCGTCGTTTTGCTCAACACTTTTGAGGCGTTTTTAAACAACCGCCGCTAATGCTTCACCTATTGTTGCATTTATAAAAAAATACCGCTAATTCTCGATATATTGCGGCGTTTTGCAGAAAAAGCCGCTAATGCCTCTATAGCTCACCAACAGATGTCGTCGTTTTGCTCAAAACTTTTGCGGCGTTTTTAAACAACCGCCGCTAATGCTTCATCTATTGCGGTGTTTTAGAAAAAAGCCGCTAATTCTCGATATATTGCGGCGTTTTGTAGAAAATGCCGCTAATGCCTCTATAGCTCACCAATGGACGGCATCGTATTGCTCAACACTTTTGCGGCGTTTTTGGACAACCGCCACTAATGCTTGATTATTTGCGGCGTTTGTTACATAAGCGTCGTTAATAGTGATCTTTTGCGGCGGTTTTTTTACAAGCGCCACTATAGCTCTAACCTTTAGCGGCATTTTTCTTCAAGCACTACTAATGTACATCTTTTGCAGCGTTTTTTACCCAAACGCCACTGAAAGCGCCGCTAAAAGTCTATTTTACTGTAGTGCATGTAATTCTAGACTTTAAACACACTACGTTTAGTCAGAGAATCGACTAAACTATAGATCTAATACCACTAAATGTAACACCCATAATCTATTTCCGTCACCAGAATAGGGTTACGAAGTATTACCGTAAAAAAATAGAACATTTATAGCCAACAAAAATCAAATTTTAAATTAATTTAATAAATACATATGAAATTTAAAATGGAATAAATCATGTATTTCCGATCCTTAAATAGAGCCTACGTGTCCTTAAAAATAGCTTTCGAGCAATCAAGGACCAAATCAGAACATTTCAGGAAAATTTGAAGAATTTCACCTACAGGAGTCACACGGTCGTGTGACAAAGCCCAGACTATGTGGCTTCAAACATGGTCGTGTGGATATCCCACACACCCGTGTGGCTACCCCACATACTTGTGTGCATACCCATGTGCTCAACAGTGTAACTCGCTGACTTGGGTTACACGGCCGTGTCCCAAGCCGTGTTCCAACCCATGCGATCCCTGCACCTAACATGCTCAGCGCACACGCCTATATAGGCTGCCCATGTGTGACACACAGCCGTGTGACAGCCCATTTCCCAAGCCGTGTGTGCCCAAAAATGACGAAATCATGTTGTTTCATTAACCAATTACATAGCTACCTAAACCATTTTATAGCCATTTGGCTACCCCAGCTCAAAGCAGGTGAGTATTACAAAGTGCATTAATTCACATCACATTCTCAGTCATCGTATGAATAAGATTTAATTTTAGGTAGTCAGAGGGTATCACTCATTAAAGTTAATTTCAGAGTTTTGACCGGCTCACGATGTTGCTCATACAAGCTGTAGAGAATCCACAACAGATGTAGTATCTCAAGCCATCATTACGGTCTGTATCACCGATACATAGTACCTACTAAATAATCATTAGCTCATAATGTAACACCCTTCGCCCGTATCCCTCACCGGAACAGGGTTCGAGGTGCTACCAGATTTAAACTCATCCATTTATATTGTAATGCCCCCACGCCCGAAACCATCACCGGAGTCGAGCTTGAGGGGTTACCGAACATAATTTATCAAATTAAGAACTTCAAATCATTTGTTTCTACATTCACAGCTTTCTAGCTACCCGCGTCACAGTTACAAGAAAAATCATATCTCGAGTTACGAAACTCGAAATCAAGATCCGTAAATTTTGTATAAATCTAGACTCATATATATATTTACTAATTTTTTTCTAGAATTTTTGGTTGGTCCAATTAGTACAGTTTATTAGTTAAAGTCTCCCCTGTTTCAGGGTTCGACTGCTCTGACATCTGTGTATTACAAATTAGATATCTCTCTATACAGAATTTCAATGACTACAAGGTTTGTTTCTATTAAAACTAGACGAAATAAGGAATCTGTACATAGAAAGAATTACTTATAATTATTTTTTTAAAATTTATTATGAATTTTTAAAGTCAAAACAGAGGATCCAGAAATCACTCTGGCCCTATTTCACAAAAGTTTAAATATCTCATAAAATATAATTTATATGCCTGTTTTGTTCAATCCACATGAAAATATACTCATTAATCTTCAATTTCATAACTTAATCATCATTTAATTCCATTTATACTATTTTTAGTGATTTTTCAAATTCATGTCATTGCTGCAGCAATATTCTGTTTTAAGGCAAATTTCATCTTTTCATGAGTTGTTATGAACTAGATAACCTATTAAACTTCCATGATATCAAACATGATCTAAATTTAACCATCACCATGACTTATCAATATCAAACATTTTCTCAACCAATCATGGCCATATCATAAAATTATTTACACAAAATAAGTATATTTCTATACATGCCATACTTAAGTTTTACAAGCCATTTACCCAGATGAAAGTCCTTTGGATAGTGTGATCGAACCTTCGACCCGTTCCGATTCCTGAGCTGGCTTGTTCAAAACTACAGTAAATAAAGAGGAGGGAGTAAGCATAAATGCTTAGTAAGTTCATATGTAAATAACAAGTAACATAACAATACAAATATACCAAACAACTTTAGCATGGTATCACCAAAACATATATCACATTTCTAAACATCATTCATCATCTTACCACCTTATCGTTGTTGTATCTATTTTCAACCCGAGGGTTAAGAACATACCTGTCCAAAGTGTCCATTTCACAACACTTACCAAAACGTCGCTTGCATCTTAAGTGTTCTTCCATTTCACTAGAAATTTCACCCGTTGAACACATCGGAATACAACTCGGATACACGGATAATTTGCACATAAGTGCCTCATAAGTAATCAAGAAATCATGTAACCCACCCCTAAGTGAACTCGGACTTGTAACACCCCGAACCCGAGACCGTTGCCGGTGTCGGACACGAGGGGTTAACAAGCCAAAACCACTTATGGCACCGACCAATTTGAGATTCCAGGCAAGCTAGAAAACTGCGTTGCTGTCGCCTTAAAAAGCATATCTCGAGTTTCACAACTCGGAAACTGATTCCGTAAATTTTCCCTAAATTTAGACTCATATATCCATCCATGGATTTATTTTTAGAATTTTTAGCCGGGCCAATTGGTACAGTTTATTATTTAAAGTCACCCATGTTACAGGGGTCGACTACACTGACCTTCGCGCGTTACAACTTGAATATCTCTCTGTACAGGGTTTCAATACTGATTTCGTTTGTTTCTAATGAAACTAGACTCAAAAAGGAATCTTCACATATTAGGCATGACTTCTAATTCATTCTGGATAATTTATGGTAAATTTTCAAAGTCACGACAGGGGACCCAGAAACCGTTCTGGCCCTGTCTCACGATAACTTTAATATCTCTTAACACGTAACTCCCATGACCGTTTCGTTTCTTCCATATGAAAGTAGACTCATCAAGGTTCATTTACATAATTCTTTCACTATTTAATACCATCCCTACAATTTTGGTGATTTTCACATTCCCGTCACTGCAGCTGGCAGCACCTGTTTTAAGGTAGGTCTTACCTATTTTGTAGTCTCCATGAACCAACTAGTCTTGCCATACATAGGTTCACCTATGATCATTTTTAGCCATTCCAATGGCTGATCATGTGACCAACACTCCCATTTCCAATCCATAATCACATCATGAAACCATATATATATATACAAATCACGAATGGTCTAAGTTCGTACTTTACTTCTACGAGCCATTTTCGCATGGCCGTACACATGTACATCACAACACATTTGAACCAACAAGGGGTAGTCCTATACATGCCAATTCAAAGTTCAACCAAAATTATACCAAAATGGAGGCTTTGATAGTGTGGATGACTTCGACTTCAATGATCCCGTATCCGATCGCTAACTAACAAAATCTATAAAGCGAGAGCCAAAGCAACGGGTAAGCATTTTTATGCTTAGTAAGTCTCAAGCAATAAAATCAGCTTTAACTAAAGCATTACATTAACATAGCCAAATGAATCATTTCATTAATACACATTCACATAATCATACTTACTTCACACTTCATCATTGTATACTTTCACAAGATATCAACCAATTCAATAGCTGAAAATTCGTTAGTCGATTGAACGAATGTTACTCAAACATATCGACTTTTCCAATGCACATATAAACATACCTTATCCTTTGGGCTTTTCGAGCGTACTAATTAAATTTATTACAGCAACCAACGCTCACCTTCAGCCCAAGCTTCTTCGGAATACAACCAGATATAACCACATGCACGAATGCATTCGGGTCTTAGCCCGGATAGAACAACTTGCACAAATGCCTTCGGGTATTAGCCCGGATTTAACAACTTGCACGAATGCCTTCGGGTCTTAGCCCGGATTTAGTCACTAGCATAATTGCCTTCGGGTCTTAACCCAGATTTAACTACTAGCATAAATGTCTTCGGGACTTAGCCCGGATATCATTTAATTGCTCATGCACACACATACATCAATAGTCATTACACATCCATGTTTCGTTTTTCATTACTAAGGCTCAAACACAAACATATCACTAGCATAATCGCCTTGGGACTTAGCCCGGGTATCATTCAAATACTCATACACACATAAATCAATAATCATTACACATCCATATTTCATTTCACATAATTCGAGTAGGGTCATTTCTTGAGGACTTACCTCGGATGTTGTCGAACGGCTTCAACGGCTATTCGATCACTTTTTCCTTCCCCTTATCCAATTGTGGCCCTCTAAGCTCTCGAGCTTTATGTTAACAAGTAAATTGATTTAGTCGTTTGAATATCAAAGGGAATACAAGGTACTTAGCCCTTATAAGGTCAGCACACAATTATATTCACACACTTGAGCTCATTAATTATAACATAGCATCAAGCACTCATATGGCCGATTATTCTTAGTCATACTTGCACCAAATCAACAATAATTTCAAGGTTTTTCATACTATACATGCACTAGGCCGAATGTACATGCAAATTTCACAACCATTCTTCAACAAATTTCTCCTTTAAAGAAACATATTTATCACTTTCTTCATAACCAAAACATCATGTGCAAACATATATACACATATAGGTGTAAGGTCAATTTCAAGGTATCCATAACCATCCAAAACACAAATTTTAACTAACATGCAAGAAGCATAAACCATGCTCATGAATGCATCATGGCCGAATACATCACAATCATGCCCCTTTCAACTTCGGTCATGGTTAAACAAAAAATAACTCAATGTCTTACTCAAGATTGCTACAAAGAAATTTCAAGAGTAGTCAATCCATCATTGCATGCATCATTAGCAAGCTTCACATTTAGCATGCAATGGCTTTAACACAATAATAACCTTGGCCAAATACCATTTCCATGGCATAACAAGGATTTGAACCATGGCTAACATGAACATCAAGTTAGCAACCAAAACATGCATGAATCTCATGACACAACCTCATACATACCTTAATCTTGATGCAAGTTTAGCCAAATCTCCTTCTAGATCTCTTCTAAACAAAGAAAATGAAGCAAAAATCTCTTCTTCCTCTTAAGAATTTCGCCAAAGGAAGGAGGGAAAAGATGAACAAATTTTTTGTTTTTCTTTATCACCTACACGGCAATGGGGGATGCTACACTCACACACATTTTTTTTTGTTTCTCTTCCCACATTTTAATTATTAATCATTTCTCTCATGCTCCATTAACAAAACATGTTTCAACATGTTTTCTTTGCCCATAAACCATGTCATGGCCGCCACCACCTATAAAAGGGGAATTTGACATGCAAGTCCATTGTTTTGCATGCATGCTTTAATTAGTCATCACACATTTCCCCATCATACTTTCAAAGTTTACTACTAGGTCCTTTCTAGTGAAATTCACATTTATAGCTCTAAATCAAAACATCAAAAATGTCACACATGAATACACACATATTATAGGCATCAAAATAAATTTTAGATTATTTTTTATGCCTCGGTTTTGTGGTCCCGAAACCACGTTCCGACTAGGGTCAATTTTGGGCTGTCACAACTCTCCCCCACTTAAGAAATTTTCGTCCCCGAAAATCTTACCGGTAAATAGGGTTGGGTATCGCTCTTTCATAGAGTTCTCGGTTTCCCAAGTAGCTTCTTCTATCCCGTGTTTGAGCCATAACACTTTCACTAGCGGAACCCGCTTGTTTCGCAACTCTTTCACTTCACGTGATAGGATACGAATCGGTTCTTCCTCATAACTCATATTGGCTTGAATTTCAACCTCCGATGGACTAATCACGTGCGATGGATCGATCTATAGCGTCAAGCATCGAAACATGAAAGACATCGTGAATCTTTTCGAGTTCGGGGGCAAAATCGACGATATGCCACCGGACCGACTCGCCGGATATCTCATATGGCCCAATGAACCTCGGGCTCAACTTGCCCTTACGGCCGAATCTGAGTATCTTTTTCCAAGGTGAAACCTTGAGAAACACTTTATCTCCCACCTGATGCTCGATGTCTTTACGCTTCAGATCCGCTGCACAACTTCTCGACGATCGGAGGCTATCTTCGACTTTCACGGATTACTTTCACTTTCTGCTCAAAGATCTCTAATCAAATCCACCCAAAATTTTGCTTTCACCGAGCTCACCCAAAACAATGGTGTACGGCATTTACGACCGCATAAAGCCTCGTAGGGTGCCATCTTAATACTTGATTGAAAGTCGTTGTTGTGTTTAATTCAATCAAAGGCAAATACCGCTCCCATGAACCATCGAACTCGAGGATGCAACATCTCAACATATCCTCAAGTATCCGAATTATCCGCCGGATTGACCATCGGTTTGGGGTGAAAGGCGGTCTGAAATGCAACTTGGTACCCAAAGCTTCTTGCAACTTTTTCCAAAATCGCGAGGTAAATCTCGGATCTTTATCCGACACGATGGAAATAGGCACCCCGTGTAATCTCACAACTGAGAACGTCTGATTCGGCTAGTTTGTCCATTGAAAAGTCCGTGCGTCACGGGACAAAGCGAGCCGACTTAGTCAATCTATCTACAACGACCCAAATTGCATCGTTCTTACTCACTGACAGTGGCAGTCCGGATACGAAGTCCATTGTGACTCGATCCCATTTCCACTCGGGTATCGTGATCGGTGAAGTAATCCTAAAGGCACTTGATGTTCCGCTTTCACTTGTTGACATATTAAACACCTCAAACAAAGTCGAGATGTCTCGCTTCATACCATGCCACCAAAACCGACGCTTTCAAATCATTGTACATCTTCAGACTCCCGGGTGGATCGCCATTCGGCTACAATGGGCTTCGCTCAAGATTATCGAAATAAGTTCAATTCTTTGGAACACACAGACGACTCTGAACCTCAAACAATCATCATCATCGATCCAAACTCCGATTCCTGCTCGAACACACTCACCCGTTTTGCAACCAACTCATCGTCGACCTTCCGAGCTTCACAAATTTGATGTATCAATAATGGTTTGGCTTTCAATTCAGCTACTAACACGTTGTCGGATCGAACGGACAAGTGCACATTCATTGCTCGTAAGTTTAATAATGATTTACGACTCAAGGCATCCGCAACCACATTCGCCTTTCCCGTGATAGTCAATGACCAGCTCATAATCCTTTAACACTCGAGCCAACGCCTTTGTCGCAGATTTAAGTCTCTTTGAGTCATCAAATATTTGAGACTTTTGTGATCCGAATACACATGCCACTTCTCACCAAATAAGTAATGTCGCCAAATCTTTAAGGCGAATACGATAGCAGCCAATTCAAGATCATGGGTCGGATACTTTTTTCTCATGTGGCTTTAATTGCCTCGATGCATAGGCCACAACTCGACCTTCTTGCATCAATACACAACCTAACCCAAGTAGGGAGGCGTCACTATAAATGACAAACTCT
This sequence comes from Gossypium arboreum, assembly GCF_025698485.1. NCBI lineage: Eukaryota > Viridiplantae > Streptophyta > Magnoliopsida > Malvales > Malvaceae > Gossypium > Gossypium arboreum. Next base: position 14,983,517 of record NC_069071.1, read on the forward strand.
TTGCCAGATTCGGGTTGCACTAGAATTGGGGCTTTAGTCAAATAAGTTTTCAGTTGATCGAAACTTTTCGACATTTCTCCGTCCATTCGAACTTAACATCCTTTTGGAGTAGCTTCACATTGGCGTGGCTATCGTTGAGAAACCTTTACAAATCGTTTGGTAATAACCTAAGAAGCCCCAAAAAGCTCCGAACCTCGGTAATATTTCTGAGGCTTCCAATTAAGTATGGCTGAAATTTTGTTCTGTCGACTCGAATACCCGATGCAGATATCCCATGCCCCAAGAAGCTAACCTCTTAACCGTAACTCACACTTGTCAACTTAGCATATAATTGCTTATCCCGTAAAATTTGCAAAGACTAACCTCGTGTGTTCAAGATGTTCGGTCTCATTTCTTGAATAGACCAAGATGTCATCAATGAACACGACTACGAACCGATCCAAATATGGTCTGAAGATCCAATTCATTAAATCCATAAATACCGTAGGGGCATTAGTAAGCCCAAACGGCATCACTAGGAACTCATAGTGACCATATCTCGCTCAAGGCGCCTTGGGTACGTCCAATCTCGAATTCGCAATTGATAATAGCTTGATCTAAAATCTATTTTCGAGAACACCGAGGCTCCTTCAGCTTGATCGAACAAGTCATCGATACGTGGTAACGGATATTTGTTCTTTATCGTCGCTTTATTGTCGACGATAGTCGATGCACAACCTCATGGTTCCATCCTTCTTTTCACAAACAACACCGGCGCACCCTAAGGCGAAAAACTCAAAGCGAGCAAAACCTCTATCCACCAATTCTTGCAACCGAGCTTTCAACTCCTTTAATTCCGTTGGTGCCATACGATACGGAGCTATCGAAATTGGAGTGGTACCGGTACCAATTCGATGCGAAATTCTATTTCCGAACAGTGGTAAACCCGCAATTCTTCGTGGAAAACATCCGGTATTCACAAACCATCGCACAGATTCGGGTTTCTTTTCGACTCCTTGTCATCGAGCACATATGCAAAGTACGCTTGCACCCTTTTCTTACATATTTCGGGCCAACATTGCGATATTATACCGGCAACCCCTTTAAGTCCGTAGACTCGATACCAATAAAATTGTAACACCCCGAACCCGAATTATCTCGTTATTCGCGCACCTCAAATCGATGGTCTTGCTTTTGCAATTTACAACCGCATCGTGCATGGTCAACCAATCCAAACCAAGAATAACGTCGAATTCATCGAACGGCAAAAGCATCAAGTCCGCCGGAAACAAGAACCTCGGGATACTAGGGGACTTTTCTTGCACACTTTGTTGACAAGCACGTAATGACCCAAGGGGTTTGACACCGAATTACAAACTCGAGAGACTCAATAGGCAAAGTCTTCTCGGATGCTAAGGTTTCACATATAAAGAATGAGTAGAACCAGGGTCAATCAAAGCAATCACATTAGTATCGAAAAGAGTGAAAGTACCGTAATAACATCCGGTGAGGCAAAGATCCTCGCGTGCTTGGCGATGGCATAAGTCCTAGCAGAGCACGAGCCTCGGGTCTTGTTGTAGCATCTCTCGACCCTCTCGACCGCCACTAGCATTGCCCGCATTTGGATGGCCTACCTCGAGCGATGGTAGCACCCGGGTTTCCACTTTGACTTACATTTTGTTCAAACAACCTCGGCGGTCCTTAACAAAGTGGTCACCGATCCACACTTATAGCAGAGCGATCACGGAACCTCAGCTCCCGAATGCCATTTACCACAATGCAGACACTCGCTCTCTCTCGGTGATCATTTCCACCATCGGCGATCAAGTGACTCGTGTGGTCACAGGAGGTCGACCGCGATCTCGCCTAGAAAGCCCGGCGCCTCTAGACCGGCTCACATCATCTCAAAATCTCTTCGATGCTGTTGAAGAGACTTTCCGAGGACCTTTTTCAAATTCTCCGGCCCCACATCAACTTTTTGTTTCTCCTTTCTAAGCTCTTCTACTTTACAAGCTCGCTCAACAAGTACTACGAACTCTCGATTTCGAGAATGCCAACGAACATCCTTATATCATAATTCAGCCCATCCTCGAGCGTTTACATAATAGTTTCGATTTAAATGCATTCTCGAGTCATGGCTAAGCCTCACAAATTTTCTTTCGTAGTCGATCGACATAGAGCCTTGCTTAAGGTCAAGAAATTCCTTCGCTTTTGGTCGATGAATCTCGATCGATATACTTCTTTGAACTCGGTTTGAAAGAACTCCCAAGTCACTTGCTCTCTAGGCACCACAAGTCGAGTACTCCACCAATAGTAGGCGAATCGCGTAGCAAGGAGATGGTACACTTTAAGCACTCATCGGTGTACAAGATAGCTCATCGAGCACCGGATAGTGTTGTCCAACCAAAATTCAGCTTGCTCGGCATCGTCATCATCCGTAGCTTTAAATTCAATGGCCCCATGTTTTCAATCACGTCGATTGGGGCTTACTTCACCTTATTTGGTCGATTCACGGAGGTATTGTAGGTACGGGGTTGCATTTGTCGGGAATGGAGGTTGTGGAACAGTAGTGTTAGTTTGAATGTATTGGTTAAAACAATCATTCATCACACTATAAAAGGCTTGCCTAGCCTCATCATTCGGATTGTTGGCCATAGGTTGAGAGTCCGCCAAGACTTTGTCCCTTGCGCGGGCAGCGCCACACTCTCCACATCATCAGCTATTGCTCGGTTGGGATCGGAATCCATTGCTATAAACAAACACAAAGTCAAATTGTCGAAATCACCACACTATCGATTCATCATTTAATGGCATGTATAGCTAGACCCCAAACATATCACGGTAGTCCTAGAATCGACTAAACCGTAGCTCGATACCAATAAATTGTAACACCCGAACCCGAGACCGCTGCCGTGTCGGACACGAGGGGTTAACAAGCCAAAACCACTTATGGCACCGAGCAATTTGACATTCCAGGCAAGCTGGAAAACTGCATTGCTGTCGCCTTAAAAAGCATATCTCGAGTTTCACAACTCGGAAACTGATTCCGTAAATTTTCCCTGAATTTAGACTCATATATCCAACCATGGATTTATTTTTAGAATTTTTGGTCGGGCCAATTGGTACATTTTATTATTTAAAGTCATCCATGTTACAGGGGTCGATTACACTGACCTTCGCGCGTTACAACTTGAATATCTATCTGTACAGGGTTTCAATACTAATGCCGTTTGTTTCTAATGAAACTAGACTCAAAAAGGAATCTGCACATATTAGGCATGACTTCTAATTCATTCTGGATAATTTATGGTAAATTTTCAAAGTCGCTATAGGGGACTCAGAAACCTTTCTGCCCTGTCTCACGATAACTTTAATATCTCTTAACACGTAACTCCCATGACCGTTTCGTTTCTTCCATATGAAAGTAGACTCATCATGTTCATTTACATAATTCTTTCACTATTTAATACTATCCCTACAATTTTTGGTGATTTTTCACATTCCCGTCACTGCAGCTGGCAGCACCTGTTTTTAAGGTAGGTCTTACCTATTTTGTAGTCTCCATGAACCAACTAGTCTTGCCATACATAGGTTCACCTATGATCATTTTTAGCCATTCCAATGGCTGATCATGTGACCAACACTCCCATTTCCAATCCATAATCACATCATGAAACCATATATATATACAAATCACGAATGGTCTAAGTTCGTACTTTACTTCTACGAGCCATTTTCGCATGGCCGTACACATGTACATCACAACACATTTGAACCAACAAAAGGTAGTCCTATACATGCCATTTCAAAGTTCAACCAAAATTATACCAAAATGGAGGCTTTGATAGTGTGGATGACTTCGACTTCAATGATCCCGTGATCCGATCGCTAACTAACAAAATCTATAAAGCGAGAGCCAAAGCAACGGGTAAGCATTTTTATGCTTAGTAAGTCTCAAGCAATAAAATCAGCTTTAACTAAAGCATTACATCCACATAGCCAAATGAATCATTTCATTAATACACATTCACATAATCATACTTACTTCACACTTCATCATTGTATACTTTCACAAGATATCAACCAATTCAATAGCTGAAAATTCGTTAGTTGATTGAACGAATGTTACTCAAACATATCGACTTTTCCAATGCACATATAAACATACCTTATCCTTTGGGCTTTTCGAGCGCATTAATTAAATTTATTACAGCAACCAACGCCACCTTCAGCCCAAGCTTCTTCGAATACAACCGGATATAACCACATGCACGAATGCCTTCGGTCTTAGCCCTGATAGAACGACTTGCACAAATGCCTTCTGTATTAGCCCGATTTAACAACTTGCACGAATGCCTTCGTCTTAGCCCGGATTTAGTCACTAGCATAATTGCCTTCGGTCTTAACCCGATTTAACTACTAGCATAAATGTCTTCGGACTTAGCCCGATATCATTTAATTGCTCATGCACACACATACATCAATAGTCATTACACATCCATGTTTCGTTTTCGTTACTAAGGCTCAAACACAAACATATCACTAGCATAATCGCCTTCGGGACTTAGCCCGTATCATTCAAATACTCATACACACATAAATCAATAATCATTACACATCCATATTTCATTTCACATAATTCGAGTAGGGTCATTTCTTGAGGACTTACCTCGGATGTTGTCGAACGGCTTCAACGGCTATTCGATCACTTTTTCCTTCCCTTATCCAATTGTGGCCTCTAAGCTCTCGAGCTTTATGTTAACAAGTAAATTGATTTAGTCGTTTGAATATCAAAGGGAATCCAAGGTACTTAGCCCTTATAAGGTCAGCACACAATTATATTCACACACTTGAGCTCATTAATTATAACATAGCATCAAGCATTCATATGGCCGATTATTCTTAGTCATACTTGCACCAAATCAACAATAATTTCAAGGTTTTTCATACTATACATGCACTAGGCCGAATGAACATGTAAATTTCACAACCATTCTTCAACAAATTTCTCCTTTAAAGAAACATATTTATCACTTTCTTCATAACCAAAACATCATGTGCAAACATATATACACATATAAGTGTAAGGCCGAATTTCAAGGTATCCATAACCATCCAAAACACAAATTTTAACTAACATGCAAGAAGCATAAACCATGCTCATGAATGCATCATGGCGAATACATCACAATCATGCCCCTTTCAACTTCGGTCATGGTTAAACAAAAAAACTCAATGTCTTACTCAAGATTGCTACAAAGAAATTTCAAGAGTAGTCAATCCATCATTGCATGCATCATTAGCAAGCTTCACATTTAGCATGCAATGGCTTTAACACAATAATAACCTTGGCCAAATACCATTTCCATGGCATAACAAGGATTTGAACCATGGCTAACATGAACATCAAGTTAGCAACCAAAACATGCATGAATCTCATGACACAACCTCATACATACCTTAATCTTGATGCAAGTTTAGCCAAATCTCCTTCTAGATCTCTTCTAAACAAAGAAAATGAAGCAAAAATCTCTTCTTCCTCTTAAGAATTTCGGCCAAAGGAAGGAGGGGAAAAGATGAACAAATTTTTTGTTTTTCTTTATCACCTACACGGCAATGGGGGGGGATGCTACACTCACACACATTTTTTTTTTGTTTCTCTTCCCACATTTTAATTATTAATCATTTCTCTCATGCTCCATTAACAAAACATGTTTCAACATGTTTTCTTTGCCCGTGAACCATGTCATGGCCGGCCACCACCTATAAAAAGGGGGAATCTGACATGCAAGTCCATTGTTTTGCATGCATGCTTTAATTAGTCATCACACATTTCCCCATCATACTTTCAAAGTTTACTACTAGGTCCTTTCTAGTGAAATTCACATTTATAGCTCTAAATCAAAACATCAAAATGTCACACATGAATACACACATATTATAGGCATCAAAATAAATTTTAGATTATTTTTATGCCTCGGTTTTGTGGTCCCAAAACCACGCTCCGACTAGGGTCAATTTTGGGTGTCACAACTCTCCCCACTTAAGAAATTTTCGTCCCTAAAAATCTTACCCAAATAGGGTTGGGTATCGCTCTTTCATAGAGTTCTCGGTTTCCCAAGTAGCTTCTTCTATCCCGTGTTTGAGCCATAACACTTTCACTAGCGGAACCCACTTGTTTCGCAACTCTTTCACTTCACGTGATAGGATACGAATCGGTTCTTCCTCATAACTCATATTGGCTTGAATTTCAACCTCCGATGGACTAATCACGTGCGATGGATCGATCTATAGCGTCAAGCATCGAAACATGAAAGACATCGTGAATCTTTTCGAGTTCGGGGCAAAATCGACGATATGCCACCGGACCGACTCGCTTCGGATATCTCATATGGCCCAATGAACCTCGGCTCAACTTGCCCTTACTACCGAATCGAGTATCTTTTCCAAGGTGAAACCTTGAGAAACACTTTATCTCCCACCGATGCTCGATGTCTTTACGCTTCAGATCCGCGCACTTACTTCCGACGATCGGAGGCTATCTTCGACTTTCACGGATTACTTTCACTTTCTGCTCAAAGATCTCTAATCAAATCCACCCGAAAATTTTGCTTTCACCGAGCTCACCAAAACAATGGTGTACGGCATTTACGACCGCACAAAGCCTCGTAGGGTGCCATCTTAATACTTGATTGAAAGTCGTTGTTGTGTTTAATTCAATCAAAGGCAAATACCGCTCCCATGAACCATCGAACTCGAGGATGCAACATCTCAACATATCCTCAAGTATCCGAATTATCCGCTCGGATTGACCATCGGTTTGGGGTGAAAGGCGGTCTTTGAAATGCAACTTGGTACCCAAAGCTTCTTGCAACTTTTTCCAAAATTGCGAGGTAAATCTCGGATCTCTATCCGACACGATGGAAATAGGCACCCGTAATCTCACAACTGAGAACGCATAGCCTCGCAAGTTTGTCCATTGAAAAGTCCGTGCGACGGGACAAAGCGAGCCGACTTAGTTAATCTATCTACAACGACCCAAATCGCATCCTTCTTACTCACCGACAAGGGCGGTCCGGATCTGAAGTCCATTGTGACTCGATCCCATTTCCACTCGAGTATCGTGATCGGCTAAAAGTAATCCTCAAGGCACTTGATGTTCCGGTTTCACTTGTTGACATATTAAACACCTCGAAACAAAGTCGAGATGTCTCGTTTCATACCATGCCACCAAAACCGACGTTTCAAATCGTTGTACATCTTCAGACTCCGGGTGGATCGCCATTCGGCTACAATGGGCTTCGCTTCAAGATTATCAAAATAAGTTCAATTCTTTGGAACACACAGACGACTCTGAACCTCAAACAATCGTCATCATCGATCCAAACTCCGATTCCTGCTCGAACACACTCAAATTTCCGCTTTTGCAACCAACTCATCGTCGACCTTCCGAGCTTCACAAATTTGATGTATCAATAATGGTTTGGCTTTCAATTCAGCTACTAACACGTTGTCGGATCGAATGACAAGTGCACATTCATTGCTCGTAAAGCGAATAATGATTTACGACTCAAGGCATCTGCAACCACATTCGCCTTTCCCGGTGATAGTCAATGACCAGCTCATAATCCTTTAACACTCGAGCCAACGCCTTTGTCGCAGATTTAAGTCTCTTTGAGTCATCAAATATTTGAGACTTTTGTGATCCGAATACACATGGCACTTCTCACCAAATAAGTAATGTCGCCAAATCTTTAAGGCGAATACGATAGCAGCCAATTCGAGATCATGGGTCGGATACTTTTTTCTCATGTGGCTTTAATTGCCTCGATGCATAGGCCACAACTCGACCTTCTTGCATCAATACACAACCTAACCCAAGTAGGGAGGCGTCACTATAAATGACAAACTCTTTGCCAGATTCGGGTTGCACAAGAATTGGGGCTTTAGTCAAATAAGTTTTCAGTTGATCGAAACTTTTCTGACATTTCTCCGTCCATTCGAACATAACATCCTTTTGGAGTAGCTTCGTCATTGGCGTGGCTATTGTTGAGAAACCTTTTACAAATCATCGGTAATAACCGCAAGCCCCAAAAGCTCCGAACCTCGGTAATATTTCTGAGGCTTCCAATTAAGTATGGCTGAAATTTTGTTCTGGTCGACTCAATACCCGATCACGATATCACATGCCCCAAGAAGCTAACCTCTCTAACCGTAACTCACACTTGTCAACTTAGCATATAATTGCTTATCCCGTAAAATTTGCAAAGACTAACCTCGGTGTTCAAAGATGTTCGGTCTCATTTCTTGAATAGACCAAGATGTCATCAATGAACACGACTACGAACCGATCCAAATATGGTCCAAGATCCAATTCATTAAATCCATAAATACCGCAGGGCATTAGTAAGCCCAAACGGCATCACTAGGAACTCATAGTGACCATATCTCGCTCAAGGCGCCTTGGGTACGTCCAATCTCGAATTCGCAATTGATAATAGCTTGATCTCAAATCTATTTTTGAGAACACCGAGGTTCTTCAGCTTGATCGAACAAGTCATCGATACGTGGTAACGGATATTTGTTCTTTATCATCGCTTTATTAAGGTCGACGATAGTCGATGCACAACCTCATGGTTCCATCCTTCTTTTCACAAACAACACCGGCGCACCCAAGGCGAAAAACTCAAGCGAGCAAAACCTCTATCCACCAATTCTTGCAACCGAGCTTTCAACTCCTTTAATTCCATTGGTGCTATACGATACGGAGCTATCGAAATTGGAGTGGTACCAGTACCAATTCGATGCGAAATTCTATTTCCGAACAGTGGTAAACCCGCAATTCTTCGTGGAAAACATCCGGTATTCACAAACCATCGCACAGATTCGGGTTTCTTTCGACTCCTTGTCATCGAGCACATATGCAAAGTACGCCGCACCTTTTCTTACATATTTCTGGGCCAACATTGCTGATATTACAGCTGGCAACCCCTTTAAGTCCGTAGACTCGATACCAATAAAATTGTAACACCCCAAACCCGAATTATCTCGTTATTCGCGCACCTCAAATCGATGGTCTTGCTTTTGCAATTTACAACCGCATCGTGCATGGTCAACCAATCCAAACCAAGAATAACGTCGAATTCATCGAACGGCAAAAGCATCAAGTCCGCGGAAAACAAGAACCTCGGGATACTAGGGGACTTTTCTTGCACACTTTGTTGACAAGCACGTAATGACCCAAGGGTTTGACACCGAATTACAAACTCGAGAGACTCAATAGGCAAAGTCTTCTTCGGATGCTAAGGTTTCACATATATAAGAATGAGTAGAACCGTGGTCAATCAAAGCAATCACATTAGTATCGAAAAGAGTGAAAGTACCGTAATAACATCCGGTGAGGCAAAGATCCTCGCGTCTTGGCGTATGGCATAAGTCCTAGCAGAGCACGAGCCTCGGGTCTTGTTGTAGCATCTCTCCACCCTCTCTCGACCGCCACTAGCATTGCCCGCATTTCGGATGGCCTACCTCGGCGATGGTAGCACCCGGTTTCCACTTTGACTTACATTTTGTTCAAACAACCTCGGCAGTCCTTGACAAAGTGGTCGGCCGATCCACACTTATAGCAGGAGCGATCACGGAACCTACAGCTCCCCAAATGCCATTTACCACAATGCAGACACTCCGCTCTCTCTCGGCGATCATTTCCACCATCACGATCAAGTGACTCGTGTGGTCACAGGGGTCGACCGCGATCTCGTCTAGAAAAGCCCGAAGCGCCTCTAGACCGGCTCACATCATCTCGAAATCTCTTCGATGCCTGTTGAAGAGACTTTCCCGAGGACCTTTTTCGAAATTCTCCAATCCCACATCAACTTTTTGTTTCTCCTTTCTAAGCTCTTCGGCTTTACAAGCTCGCTCAACAAGTACTACGAACTCTCGTATTTTGAGAATGTCAACGGACATCCTTATATCATCATTCAGCCCATCCTCGAAGCGATTACACATAATAGATTCAGACGAAATGCATTCTCGAGCGTACCGGCTAAGCCTCACAAATTTTCGTTCGTAGTCGGTAACTGACATAGAGCCTTGCTTAAGGTCAAGAAATTCCTTCGCTTTTGGTCGATGAATCTCGATCGATATACTTCTTTCGAACTCGGTTTGAAAGAACTCCCAAGTCACTTGCTCTCTAGGCACCACAGTCGAGTACTCCACCAATAGTAGGCGGAATCGCAGAGCAAGGAGATGGTACACTTTAAGCACTCATCGGTGTACAAGATAGCTCATCGAGCACCCTTGATAGTGTTGTCCAACCAAAATTCAGCTTGCTCGGCATCGTCATCATCCGTAGCTTTAAATTCAAGGTGGCCCCATGTTTTCTAATCACGATCGGGGCTTACTTGACCTTATTTGGTCAGCCATCGGAGGTATTGTAGGTTCGGGGTTGCATTTGTCGGGAATGGAGGTTGTGGAACAATAGTGTTAGTTTGAATGTATTGGTTAAACCAATCATTCATCACACTATAAAAGGCTTGCCTAGCCTCATCATTTGGATTGTTGGCTATAGGTTGAGAGTCCGCCAAGATCGCCCTTGCGCGGGAGCAGCGCCACACTCTCCACATCATCAGCTATTGCTCGGTTGGGATCGGGATCCATTGCTATAAACAAACACAAAGTCAAATTGTCGAAATCACCACACTATCGATTCATCATTTAATGGCATGTATAGCTAGACCCCAAACATATCACGGTAGTCCTAGAATCGACTAAACCGTAGCTCGATACCAATAAAATTGTAACACCCGAACCCGAGACCGCTGTTGCGATTGTGGGACACGAGGGTTAACAAGCCAAAACCACTTATGGCACCGACCAATTTGACATTCCAGGCAAGCTGAAAACTGCATTGCTGTCGCCTTAAAAAGCATATCTCGAGTTTCACAACTCGGAAACTGATTCCGTAAATTTTCCCTGAATTTAGACTCATATATCCAACTATGGATTTATTTTTAGAATTTTTGGTCGGGCCAATTGGTACATTTTATTAGTAAAAGTTACCCATGTTACAGGGGTCGACTACACTGACCTTTGCGCGTTACAACTTGAATATCTATCTGTACAGGGTTTCAATACTGATGCCGTTTGTTTCTAATGAAACTAGACTCAAAAAGGAATCTGCACATATTAGGCATGACTTCTAATTCATTCTGGATAATTTATGGTAAATTTTCAAAGTCGCGACAGGGGACCCAGAAACCTTTCTGGCCCTGTCTTACGATAACTTTAATATCTCTTAACACGTAACTCCCATGACCTTTTCGTTTCTTCCATATGAAAGTAGACTCATCAAGTTCATTTACATAAATCTTTCACTATTTAATACCATCACTACAATTTTTGGTGATTTTTCACATTCTCGTCACTGCAGCTGGCAGCACCTGTTTTTAAGGTAGGTCTTACCTATTTTGTAGTCTCCATGAACCAACTAGTCTTGCCATACATAGGTTCACCTATGATCATTTTTAGCCATTCCAATGGCTGATCATGTGACCAACACTCCCATTTCCAATCCATAATCACATCATGAAACCATATATATATATACAAATCACGAATGGTCTAAGTTCAGTACTTTACTTCTACGAGCCATTTTCGCATGGCCGTACACATGTACATCACAACACATTTGAACCAACAAGGGTAGTCCTATACATGCCATTTCAAAGTTCAACCAAAATTATACCAAAATGGAGGCTTTGATAGTGTGGATGACTTCGACTTCAATGATCCCAGATCCGATCGCTAACGAACAAAATCTATAAAGCGAGAGAGCCAAAGCAACGGGTAAGCATTTTTATGCTTAGTAAGTCTCAAGCAATAAAATCAGCTTTAACTAAAGCATTACATTCACATAGCCAAATGAATCATTTCATTAATACACATTCACATAATCATACTTACTTCACACTTCATCATTGTATACTTTCACAAGATATCAACCAATTCAATAGCTAAAAATTCGTTAGTCGATTGAACGAATGTTGCTCAAACATATCGACTTTTCCAATGCACATATAAACATACCTTATCCTTTGGGCTTTTCGAGCGCATTTAATTAAATTTATTACAGCAACCAACGCCACCTTCAGCCCAAGCTTCTTCGAATACAACCGGATATAACCACATGCACGAATGCCTTCGTCTTAGCCCTGATAGAACGACTTGCACAAATGCCTTCTTGTATTAGCCCGATTTAACAACTTGCACGAATGCCTTCGGGTCTTAGCCCGGATTTAGTCACTAGCATAATTGCCTTCGGGTCTTAACCCGGATTTAACTACTAGCATAAATGTCTTCGGGACTTAGCCCGGATATCATTTAATTGCTCATGCACACACATACATCAATAGTCATTACACATCCATGTTTCGTTTTTGTTACTAAGGCTCAAACACAAACATATCACTAGCATAATCGCCTTCAGGACTTAGCCCGGGTATCATTCAAATACTCATACACACATAAATCAATAATCATTACACATCCATATTTCATTTCACATAATTCGAGTAGGGTCATTTCTTGAGGACTTACCTCGGATGTTGTCGAACGGCTTCAACGGCTATTCGATCACTTTTTCCTTCCCCTTATCCAATTGTGGCCCTCTAAGCTCTCGAGCTTTATGTTAACAAGTAAATTGATTTAGTCGTTTGAATATCAAAGGGAATCCAAGGTACTTAGCCCTTATAAGGTCAGCACACAATTATATTCACACACTTGAGCTCATTAATTATAACATAGCATCAAGCACTCATATGGCCGATTATTCTTAGTCATACTTGCACCAAATCAACAATAATTTCAAGGTTTTTCATACTATACATGCACTAGGCCGAATGTACATGTAAATTTCACAACCATTCTTCAACAAATTTCTCCTTTAAAGAAACATATTTATCACTTTCTTCATAACCAAAACATCATGTGCAAACATATATACACATATAGGTGTAAGGTCAATTTCAAGGTATCCATAACCATCCAAAACACAAATTTTAACTAACATGCAAGAAGCATAAACCATGCTCATGAATGCATCATGGCCGAATACATCACAATCATGCCCCTTTCAACTTCGGTCATGGTTAAACAAAAAAAACTCAATGTCTTACTCAAAATTGCTACAAAGAAATTTCAAGAGTAGTCAATCCATCATTGCATGCATCATTAGCAAGCTTCACATTTAGCATGCAATGGCTTTAACACAATAATAACCTTGGCCAAATACCATTTCCATGGCATAACAAGGATTTGAACCATGGCTAACATGAACATCAAGTTAGCAACCAAAACATGCATGAATCTCATGACACAACCTCATACATACCTTAATCTTGATGCAAGTTTAGCCAAATCTCCTTCTAGATCTCTTCTAAACAAAGAAAATGAAGCAAAAATCTCTTCTTCCTCTTAAGAATTTCGCCAAAGGAAGGAGGGAAAAGATGAACAAATTTTTTGTTTTTCTTTATCACCTACACGGCAATGGGGGATGCTACACTCACACACATTTTTTTTTGTTTCTCTTCCCACATTTTAATTATTAATCATTTCTCTCATGCTCCATTAACAAAACATGTTTCAACATGTTTTCTTTGCCCATAAACCATGTCATGGCCGCCACCACCTATAAAAGGGGAATTTGACATGCAAGTCCATTGTTTTGCATGCATGCTTTAATTAGTCATCACACATTTCCCCATCATACTTTCAAAGTTTACTACTAGGTCCTTTCTAGTGAAATTCACATTTATAGCTCTAAATCAAAACATCAAAAATTTCACACATGAATACACACATATTATAGGCATCAAAATAAATTTTAGATTATTTTTTTATGCCTCGGTTTTGTGGTCCCGAAACCACGTTCCGACTAGGGTCAATTTTGGGCTGTCACACGGACTCAACTCAACGAGCTCGGGCGTTCGCATCCATACGTGAACTTGGACTCAACTCAACGAGTTCGGATGCCTAGTTACATTTCATGAACTCAGACTCAACTCAACGAGTTTGGACATTCGCATCCATAAGTGAACTCGGACTCAACTCAACGAGTTCGGATGCTCAACCATCCTAGTGACATGTCACTTATATCCTAATCTATTCCTAAGGTTCAAACGGGCTTTTTCCCTCGATCTCACATTTGTCATCTTCCATGGAATATCGGAACCGATTCTCGGTAGCAATTCATATTTATCAAGTAGTAAACATAATTTGCATATTACTCAACATTAACCACAAAGCATAATATTTCACGATTAAAAATCAGCGTATCATATAATTAACATCAATAACTTAAAAATAACAATTATGCTTCATTATTTACACATGAACTTACCTTGGTACCAAAATATAAAGATTTTGCAATTTAGTCCATTTTCCTCGATCGCGACTTGAATCTCGTTTCTCTTGATCTATAATGCCAAATTAATCTTATTTAATACATACATTCATCAAAACAGCATTTAATACGAACTTTGGAAAAATTACACTTTTGCATAATTACACTTTGGCCCCTAGGCTCGAGAATTAAACTTTATTCCTTATTCTTATGTTTTATAACATGCTGATCATTTTTCCCTTCTATGGCAACATCAAATTCTTACTCTAACATATACTTGTGACTATTAGGTATTTTTTGATTAAGCCCTTTTACTCGTTTTCACTCAAAACCGAGTAGCACAAGTTGTCTAACATAATTTAAAACCCCATATTCTATCATAAAACATCAAAATAAACAAATTTCACCTATGGGTATTTTTCCAAATATAAACCCTAGGTTGAATTATTGCTAACATAAGCTTAATCGAGCTACCGGATTCCAAAACGTAAAGAACATTAAAAGCGGGCTTGGAATCACTTACTATGGAGCTTGGAAGCTTGAAACAAACCCTAACTATGGAGAACCCTTGAAATTTCGGCCTAATGAAGAAGATGGACAAAAATTGGCTTTTAATTTTGTTTTTAATTCATTTTAATAACTAAATGACCAAAATGCCCTTACTACTAAACTTTCCAAAAATTCCTTCCATGTCCTAATTTTGTCCATAAACTTAAAATTGGTCAAATTGCTATTTAAGATCTCCTAATTAATATTTCAATGCAATTTCATACTAAAAACTTCTAGAATGCAATTTCAGATTTGTGGTCACGAAACCACTTGTAACACCCCTAACCCGAGACCGTCGCCGGAGTCAGACACAAGGTGTTAACAAACTTCAAACCACTTATTGATAATTTCCCAGACAAGCTGCCAATCTGTGTACTAGTCGCTTCAAAAATCATAACTTGAGTTCTACAACTCGAAAATCAGTTTCGTAATTTTTCTCCTGAAACTAGACTCATATGTCCCTCTACAAATTTTTTTCTAGAATTTTTGGTCGAGCAAATTAGTACAGTTTATTAGTTAAAGTCTCCCATGTTACAGGGGTCGACTACACTAACCTTCGTGCGTTGCAACTTGAATAACTCCCTGTGCAGAGCTTCAATACTGATGTCGTTTGTTTCTATAGAAACTAGACTCAAAAAGGAATCTACACATATATGGCATGATTTCTAAATGTCTCGGGTTAATTTATAATGAATTTTCAAAGTTGGAACAGGGAATCCAGAAACCGTTCTGGCCCTGTTTCACGAAAACCCAAATATCTCTTAACATACAACTCATATGACCATTTTGTTTCTTCCATATGAATATAGATTCATCAAGGTTCATTTACATAATTTATTCACTATTTAATTCCATTCCTACTATTTTTAGTGATTTTTCACATCCACATCACTGTTGCTGCCAGCATCTATTTCTAGGGTAGACTTTCTCTAACACATAGTTTCTATGATTCAACCACCCCTTTTTCATATATAGTCCAAAATATAACCATGATGACCCATTCTAATGGCTGGTCATTGCCAAACATTTCCATGCCTCTTAATGAGCATATACATACCAAATGATTATAACATTATGCTCAAAACATTTATAAGCCATTTTCGCATGGCTATTCAAAATTTTACATACTAAGTTCAAACAAAACATAATAGCCTATACATGCGAAATGTTCTCTTAGACCATCTAAGAAGAAGATACCAAAAAGTCGCTAGTCGGTGTGATGACTTGATGACGGTCCCGAATACGCAAAAGTCGAGTCCAAGAAACCTAAAATAGGTGACAAGCAAACACCGAATGAGTATATAACTCAGTAAGTCATAAGCAATGCACTACCAACCATTAATAACATTATCGCAAAAGGAAACAAAATGGAATGAGGCTAATTACTCCATTCAAACCGAACTATACCATAGTTCCTTAGACCATTCGATTCAACCACATACCAAGTTACACATTCACATTCCATATACTAATCAATAGGATATTTGAAGCATTTCTATACACCATTTTGTTTTCGTCACAATCATACATCTACATGACCTTTCACTCATTCCACGATAATTCTTATGTACGTGACTTCAATTTACATTGTCACATAGGTTCAAACTTACCAAGGTCAACCCCAAATATAAACATAGCGCCTATTAGCCATGAACTCAAGGTACTTACCCGATCCGCTGTCCGTGATCAACTCAATAGTGTCGCACACTCAGTGTCAATAGTGATTCAAAAGCATATAGTGAGTCCGCACACTTAGTGCTATATAATCAACTCGCACACTTAGTGCTATATGATCAAACTCGCACACTTAGTGCTGTACAAGTTTTAAACCCGCACACTTAGTGCCATTCTCATAATCACAAATGTTTATACCCGCACACTTAGTGCCGAAATCAACAACTCAATACATCTCACCTCTTTTTCTTTCATTCAATACTTCCATCACCACATACATACATGTATATGAATTCATCATTCCTTTCGGCATAATTATATAGACATTATGTCTATTCAAATCAATACAAAATATATGCTTAGTGACTTACCTTGTGTTGGGTAAAATAGTCCAAGTCGGCTACTCGATGACCTTCGTCTTTCCCTTGCTTGATTCTCCTTCTTTAACTCATTGAGCTTAATCAATAAATCAACTAGTTTAACCATCTTGCTAAACATTCATAATTCAATTACACATGCATATGTATGTTTGTATATTCGGCAACCATCCTCACTTATTACCCATTTAGTCAATAATCTAAGCCAAGATAAGGCTTCAATATGGTTGCCTCTAACCGAATACATGCACACCAATCTACTTCATTTGGCGAATATGCATGTCTATGTTGAGGCCAATTGTACACTTAATACTACACAAAAAAACAGCATACATTTTACTAACTAACGATTACATATTGTAGCTCAATACACATCTCTCGTTTACTTCATAACCGAAACAACATCACAAGCAAATATACACCTTAAAATAGTATTTATGTCATACCAATACATCATGTGCAAACATATATTCATGTAGGTGCAAGGGTTGAATCTCAAGTTGTTTATATCCAAATATAAACACATATCCAAAGCTCAAATCTTACCTACCATGCAACATGCATGAATCATACTTATGGATATACCATGACCGAATACATCACAACACCATAACTTTGGTCATGATTAAGCAAAGAACTTAATGTCTTACTCAAAAATACTAAAAAGAAAGTCCAAGAGCCATCAATCCACCATCACATATACCATTAGCAAGCTTCATATTTAACATGCAATGGCATTAACACAAAATCCACCTTGGCCAAATACCATCCCCATGATGTAACAAAGATTTGAACCATGGGCTAATAAGAACATCAAGCTAGCAACTAAAAGCATGCATGAATCTCATGGCACAACCTCAAACATACCTTAATCTTGATGCAAGTATAGCCAAATCTCTTCCTAATCCCTTTCCAAACCAAACATGAAGCAAAAATTCCTTCCTTCCTCTTTGGTATTTTCGGTCAAGAGAGAATGAAATGGATGAGCAAAATTTTTTTCTTTTCTTTTCTTCAATGCACGGCAATGGGGGTTCACTCACACACATTTTTTTTTCTTTCTTTATTACCCATACTTATTTGTTTATTGTTTCTCCCTAATGCACCAACAAAACATGTTTCATGACATGTTTAGCCCATACTCCTTGTCATGGCCGCCACCTCCTATAAAAGAGGGATATTTGACATGCAAGGCCATTGTTTTGCATGCATGCTTTAATTAGTCATCACACATTTCCCCATCATACTTTCAAAGTTTTCTACTAGGTCCTTTCTAGTGAAATTCACATTTATAACTCTAAATCAAACATCAAAAATGTCACACACAATTAACACATATCATAAGCATCAAAATGAGCATTAAATTATTTTTATGCCTCGGTTTTATGGTCCCAAACCACATTCCGACTAGGGTCAATTTTGGTGTCACAACTCTCCCCACTTAAGAAATTTTCGTCCCCAAAATCTTACCGTAAATAGATTTGGGTATCGCTCTTTCATAGAGTTCTCGGGTTCCCAAGTAGCTTCTTCTATCCCGTGTTTGAGCCATAACACTTTCACCAATGAACCCTTTTGTTTCGCAACTCCTTCACTTCACGAGCTAGGATACGAATCGGTTCTTCTTCATAGCTCATATCGGCTTGAATTTCAACCTCTGATAGACTAATTACGTGCGATGGATCAGATCTATAGCGTCGAAGCATCGAAACATGAAAGACGTCGTGAATCTTTTCAAGTTCAGGGGGAAAAATCAAACGATACACAACCGGACCGACTCGTTTGGATATCTCATATGGCCCGATGAACCTCGGACTCAATTTGCCTTTACGGCCAAATCTGAGTATCTTTTTCCAAGGCGAAACTTTAAGAAACACTTTATCTCCCACCTGATACTTGATGTCTTTTCGCTTCAAATCCGCGACGATTTACGACGATCCGTGGCCGCCTTGACTTTCACGGATTACCTTTACTTTCGCTCAAAGATCTTTAATCAAATCCACTCCGAAAATTTTGCTTTCGCCGAGCTCGGTCCAAAACAATGGTGTACGGCATTTACGCCGCATAAGGCCTCGTAAGGCGCCATCTTAATACTTGATTGAAAACTATTGTTGTGTTTAATTCAATCAAAGGTAAATACCGTTCTCATGAACCATCGAACTCGAGGACGCAACATCTCAACATATCCTCAAGTATCTGAATTATCCGCTCGGATTGACCATCGGTTTGTGGATGAAAAGCGGTGCTAAAATGCAGCTTGGTACCCAAAGCTTCTTGCAATTTCTTCCAAAATCGCGAGGTGAATCTCGATCTCTATCCGACACAATGTAAATCGGTACCCGTGTAATCTCACAATCGAGAAACGTACAATTCAGCTAGTTTATCCAATGAAAATCAGATGCACGGGATAAAGTGAGCCGACTTAGTCGGTCTATCAACAACAACCCAAATCGCATCCTTCTTGCTCGCTGACAATAGCAGTCCGGACACAAAGTCCATTATGACTCGATCCCATTTCCACTCGGGTATCATGATCGGTTGAAGTAACCCTGAAGGCACTTGATGTTCCGCTTTCACTTGTTGACATATTAAACATCTCGAAACAAAGTCGGAGATGTCTCGTTTCATACCATGCCACCAAAACCGACCTTTCAAATCATTGTACATCTTCGTACTCCCCGGGTGAATTGACATTCGGCTACAATGAGCTTCGTTCAGAATCATTGAAATGAGTTCTAAATTTCTTGGAACACACAAACGATTTCTGAACCTCAAACAATCGTCATCATCAATTTGAAACTCCGATTCCTTGTTCGAACACACTCAAATTTCGCTTTGCAACCAACTCATCGTCAACTTTATGAGTTTCGCGAATTTGATAAGTCAATAATAGTTTGGCCTTTAATTCGGCTATTAACACATTGTCGGGTAGGATAGACAAGTGTACATTCATAGCTCGTAAAGCAAATAGTGATTTTTGGCTTAAGGCGTCCGCAACCACATTAGCCTTTCTCGGGTGATAATCAATGACAAGCTCATAATCTTTTAACATTTCGAGCCAACGTCTTTGTCGCAGATTTAAGTCTCTTTGAGTCATCAAATATTTGAGACTTTTGTGATCCGAATACACATGGCACTTCTCACCAAATAAGTAGTGTCGCCAGATCTTTAAAGGCGAATACGATGGCGACCAATTCGAGATCATGGGTCGGATAATTTTTCTCATGTGGCTTTAATTGTCTCGACGCATAGGCCACAACTCGACCTTCTTGCATCAATACGCAACCTAACCCAAGTAGGGAGGCATCACTATAGATGACAAACTCTTTGCCGATTCGGTTGTACTAGTCTCGAGCTTCCGTCAATTGAGTTTTCAATTGATCGAAACTTTTCGACACTTTTCCTTCCATTCAAACTTGACATCTTTACAAGCGCCGTCATGGGTGTGGCTATCATCGAGAATCCTTTTACAAACCGTCGGTAGTAACCGCAAGTCCCAAAAAGCTTGAACCTCAAGAATGTTTCTGAGGCTTCCAGCTAAGTATGGCTGAAATTTTGCTCGGTCGACTCGAATACCGATCTGAGATACCACATGACCCAAGAAGCTAACCTCTCTTAACCGTAACTCACACTTGCTTGAACTTAGCATATAACCGCTTATCCTGTAATATTTGCAACACTAATCTCGGTTGTTCGCATGTTCGGTCTCATCTCTTGAATAGACCAGGATGTCGCCAATGAACACAACTACGAACCGATCCAAATATGGTCTCAAGATCCGATTCATCAAATCCATAAATACCGCAGGGCATTAGTGAGCCCAAATGGCATCACTAAGAACTCGAGTGACCATATCTCGCTCAAGGCGTTTTGGGTATGTCCGAATCTCGGATTCAAGAATCGTAATAGCCCGATCTCAAATCTATTTTTGAGAACACCGAGGTTCTTTCAGCTTGATCGAACAAATCATCGATACGCTGATAGCGGATATTTGTTCTTTATTGTCACTTTATTAAGTCGACGATAGTCGATGCACAACCTCATGGTTCCGTCCTTCTTTTCATAAACAACACTGCACCCCAAGGTGAAAAACTTGGTCGAGCGAAACCTCTATCCGTCAACTCTTGCAACCGAGCTTTCAACTCCTTCAACTCGGTTGGTGCCATACGATCTGAGCTATCGAAATTGGCGTAGTCCTGGTACAAGCTCAATACCAAACTCTACTTCCGAACAGTGGTAAACCCGGTAATTTTTCGGAAAAACATCCGGTATTCACAAACCACCGCAGATTCGGTTTTATTTCTAACTCCTTATCATCAAGTACATACATAAGGTATGCTTCGCACCCTTTTCTTACATATTTCGGGCCAACATTGATGATATTACGGTTGGCAACCCTTCAAGTCCGTAGACTCAATTCGAATCATCTCGTTATTTGCGCACCTCAAATCAATAGTCTTGCTTTTACAATTCACAACCGCATCATGCACGGTCAACCAATCTAAACCGAGTATAACATCAAATTCATCAAACGGCAAAAGCATCAGGTCCACTGGAAAGCAGGACCCTCGGATTACTAGGGGACATTTCTTGCACACTTTGTCGACAAGCACGTATTGACCCAAAGGGTTTGACACTCGAATTACGAACTCAGTAGACTCAACAGGTAGAGTCTTACTGGATGCTAAGGTTTCACATACATATGAATGAGTAGAGCCAGGGTCAATCAACGCAATCACACTAGTATCAAAGAGAGTGAAAGTACCAGTGATAACATCAGGGGAGGATGCTTCCTCTCAAGACGGATGGCATATGCCCTAGCAGAGTACGGTCTCGGATCGAACAGCCGTGTCGGTGGCCCTCTCGACTACCACCCCTACCTCCGAAATTCTTGGTGGTCTACCTCTAGCTGTCATTCCACTAGGTCTTGTACCTTGCATCCTATTCTTCTCATCAAGCTCCGTGCAATCTCTAATGAAGTGGTCCTTCGAACCGCATCCGTAACAAGCCCTATTGGTAGACTTACCCCAACATTCACCTATGTGTCTTCTCCCACATTGGGGGCATTCAGGTTTCTCTTGACGGTTATTGCCCACACTAGCTACTGAAGTAGCTCGAGTCCGTCAATGGTCGTGTTCTTATGGAAATTCCTCGATCGTCCTCGATTTATTGGTGTCCTCCACGAACTTCTTTACACCGAGAATGGAGCTTTACACATCGATCTTTTGCGATAGTCTCTAGCTTCAAATTCACCTTCTTCTTCTCTTTTCCAAGTTCCTCCGCCTTGCGTGCTCGTTCAACTAGTGTTACGAATTCTTTTATCTCCAAAATACCCACTAGTAGCTTTAAATCTTCATTCAATCCTTCTTCAAACCTCTTGCACATAGCAACCTCATCACCATGCACTCCGGGCATACCGATCGAGTCTTATGAACTCATGTTCAGATTCGAATCTTGTCATACTGGCCTTGCTTGAGCTCCAATAATTCCTTACGCTTTTGATCGATGAACCGACTAATATATTTCTTTCGAAATTCTATTTGAAAGAAATCCCAAGTAACTCGTTCGTTTGGGACTATGGAAATCAAAGTCCTCCACCAATAGTAAGTTGAGTCTCGCAACAAGGATATAGCACACTTTAGACATTCATCGGGTGTGCATGACAGTTCATCAAACATCCGAATAGTGTTATCAAGCGTAACTCGGCCCTTTCGGCATCATCAAGAATTATGGCCTGAACTCTTCAGCCCCGCTTCCTAATCAAGTCTACAGGTGGCTTACTCAAATCACGTGGTCGATGGCGATGGCATTACGGGCTCTTGGGGTGGATTATTCAAATTGGAATTGTTGACAGCCGGATTGGTTCGGGCATATTATGCGACCCACTCATTCATCATGGTAAAGAAGGCTTGTTTAGCCCCTCACCTTGATTATTCGCAGATGACCGAGGTTCAACAGCGGCGTCCCTTGTGCGAGAGCAGCCGCTACACTTTCAACGTCATCTCGCCAAGGTTCTCTACATCGGGATCCATTTACTAATCAAAACAAAAATTTTAACCGTCGAAGTCATCACACATTTAAACATTAACATTAAGGCATGTATAGCTAGACTCATATGTGCTATGGTAGTCCTAGAACCGACTAAACCATAGCTCGATACCAATAAAATTGTAACACCCCTAACCCGAGACCGTCACGAGTCGGACACGAGGTGTTAACAAACTTCAAACCACTTATTGATAATTTCCCGGACAAAGTCGCCAATCGTGTACTAGTCGATTCAAAAATCATAACTTGAGTTCTACAACTCGAAAATCAGTTTCGTAATTTTTTTCCTGAAACTAGACTCATATGTCCCTCTACAGACTTTTTTCTAGAATTTTTGGTCGAGCCAATTAGTACAGTTTATTAGTTAAAGTCTCCCATTTTACAGGGGTCAACTACACTAACCTTCGTGTGTTGCAACTGGAATAACTCCCTATGCAGGGCTTCAATACTAATTCCGTTTGTTTCTATAGAAACTAGACTCAAAAAGGAATCTATACATATATGGCATGATTTCTAAATGTCTCGGGTTAATTTATAATGAATTTTCAAAGTCAGAATAGGGAATCCAGAAACCGTTCTGGCCCTGTTTCACGAAAACCCAAATATCTCTTAACATACAACTCATATGACCGTTTCGTTTCTTCCATATGAATATAGATTCATCAAGGTTCATTTACATAAATTATTAACTATTTAATTCCATTCCTACTATTTTTAGTGATTTTTCACATCCACATCACTGTTGCTGCTAGCATCTATTTCTAGGGTAGACTTTCTCTAACACATAGTTTCTATGATTCAACCACCACTTTTTCATATATAGTCCAAAATATAATCATGATGACCCATTCTAATGGCTGGTCATTGCCAAACATTTCCGTGCCTCTTAATGAGCATATACATACCAAATGATTATAACATTATGCACAAAACATTTATAAGCCATTTTCGCATGGCTATTCAAAATTTTACATACCAAGCTCAAACAAAACATAATAGCCTATACATGCCGAAATGTTCTCTTAGACCATCTAAGAAGAAGATACCAAAAAGTCGCTAGTCGGTGTGATGACTTCGATGACGGTCCCGAATACGCAAAAAGTCGAGTCCAAGAAACCTAAAATAGGTGACAAGCAAACACCGAATGAGTATATAACTCAGTAAGTCATAAGCAATGCACTACCAACCATTAATAACATTATCGCAAAAGGAAACAAAATGGAATGAGGCTAATTACTCCATTCAAACCGAACTATACCATAGTTCCATAGCCCATTCGATTCAACCACATACCAAGTTACACATTCACATTCCATATACTAATCAATAGGATATTTGAAGCATTTCTATACACCATTTTGTTTTCGTCACAATCATACATCTACATGACCTTTCACTCATTCCACGATAATTCTTATGTACGTGACTTCAATTTACATTGTCACATAGGTTCAAACTTACCAAGCTCAACCCTAAATATAAACATAGCGCCTATTAGCCATGAACTCAAGGTACTTACCCGATCCGCTGTCCGTGATCAACTCAATAGTGTCGCACACTCAGTGTCAATAGTGATTCAAAAGCATATAGTGAGTCCGCACACTTAGTGCTATATAATCAACTCACACACTTAGTGCTATATGATCAAACTCGCACACTTAGTGCTGTACAAGTTTGAAACCCGCACACTTAGTGCCATTCTCATAATCACAAATGTTTATACCCGCACACTTAGTGCCGAAATCAACAACTCAATACATCTCACCTCTTTTTCTTTCATTCAATACTTCCATCACCACATATATAATGTATATAAATTCATCATTCCTTTCGGCATAATTATATAGACATTATGTCTATTCAAATCAATACAAAATATATGCTTAGTGACTTACCTTGTGTTGGGTAAAATAGTCCAAGTCGGCTACTCGATGACCTTTGTCTTTCCCTTGCTTGATTCTCCTTCTTTAACTCTTTGAGCTTAATCAATAAATCAACTAGTTTAACCATCTTGCTAAACATTCATAATTCAATTACACATGCATATGTATGTTTGTATATTCGGCAACCATCCTCACTTATTACCCATTTAGTCAATAATCTAAGCCAAGATAAGGCTTCAATATGGTTGCCTCTAACCTAATACATGCACACCAATCTACTTCATTTGGCCGAATATGCATGTCTATGTTGAGGCCAATTTTACACTTAATACTACACAAAAAAACAGCATACATTTTACTAACTAACGATTACATATTGTAGCTCAATACACATCTCTCGCTTACTTCATAACCAAACAACATCACAAGCAAATATACACCTTAAAATAGTATATATGTCATACCAATACATCATGTGCAAACATATATTAATGTAAGTGCAAGGGTGAATCTCAAGTTGTTTATATCCAAATATAAACACATATCCAAAGCTCAAATCTTACCTACCATGCAACATGCATGAATCATACTTATGGATATACCATGACCGAATACATCACAACACCATAACTTTGGTCATGATTAAGCAAAGAACTTAATGTCTTACTCAAAAATACTAAAAAGAAAGTCCAAGAGCCATTAATCCACCATCACATATACCATTAGCAAGCTTCATATTTAACATGCAATGGCATTAACACAAAATCCACCTTGGCCAAATACCATCCCCATGATATAAAAAGATTTGAACCATGGGCTAATAAGAACATCAAGCTAGCAACTAAAACATGCATGAATCTCATGGCACAACCTCAAACATACCTTAATCTTGATGCAAGTATAGCCAAATCTCTTCCTAATCCCTTCCAAACCAAACATGAAGCAAAAATTCCTTCCTTCCTCTTTGGTATTTTCGGTCAAGAGAGAATGAAATGGATGAGCAAAATTTTTTCTTTTCTTTTCTTCAATGCACGGCAATGGGGGTTCACTCACACACATTTTTTTTCTTTCTTTATTACCCATACTTATTTGTTTATTGTTTCTCCCTAATGCACCAACAAAACATGTTTCATGACATGTTTAGCCCATACTCCCTTGTCATGGCCGCCACCTCCTATAAAAAGAGGGATATTTGACATGCAAGGCCATTGTTTTGCATGCATGCTTTAATTAGTCATCACACATTTCCCCATCATACTTTCAAAGTTTTCTACTAGGTCCTTTCTAGTGAAATTCACATTTATAACTCTAAATCAAACATCAAAAATGTCACACACGAATTAACACATATCATAAGCATCAAAATGAGCATTAAATTATTTTTATGCCTCGGTTTTGCGGTCCCGAAACCACATTCCGACTAGGGTAAATTTTGGGCTGTCACACCACTATTCCAATTAAGCCCTAATTCAGGATATTACAACTCTCCCCCCCTTTTAAGGATTTTCGTCCTCGAAAATCTTACCGGTAAACAGGTGTGGGTATTGGTTTTTCATAGTTTCTTCAGGTTCCCATGTAGTCTCTTCTACCCCATGCTTTTGCCACAACACTTTCACAAGTGCGACACTTTTATTTCTTAGTTGTTTGACTTCTCGAGCTAAAATCTTAATCGGTTCTTCTTCATAAGTCATATCCAGTCGTAGTTCAACTTCTGTCGGTGAAATTATATGTGAAGGATCCGAACGATATAGACGTAACATAGATACGTGAAACACATCATGAATCTTCTCTAATTCAGGTGGTAGCACTAGCCGATATGCTACCGGTCCAACTTTTTCAATTATTTCATACGTTCCAATAAAACGCGGATTTAACTTGCCCTTTCGTCCAAATCTAAGGACTTTCTTCCATGGAGACACTTTCAAAAATACCTTATCACCAACTTGAAACTCCATTTCTTTTCGCTTCAAACCGCATAAGATTTCTATCTATCCAAGCGACTTTCAAACAATCTCGAATCACTTTCACCTTTTCTTCGGTTTCTTTTATTAAATCAACTCCATAAATCGATTTTCCTTGAGTTCACCCAATACAATGGCGTCCAACATTTACGACCATATAATGCTTCATAAGGTGCCATCTTCAAACTCGTCGATAACTATTATTATAAGCAAATTCTACCAATGGTAAGTACCTTTCCCAACTATCTTGAAATTCCAATACGCAACATCCGAGCATGTCTTCAAGAATCAATTACTCTCTCTGATTGTCCATCAGTTTGTGGATGAAAGCGGTGCAGAAATTTAACTTTGTACCTAATGGCTCTTGCAACTTTTGCCAAAACCGTGAGGTAAACCTCGGATCTCTATCCAAAATGATTGACAAAGGTATCCCATGAAGTCTAACAATCTCTTGGATATACAATTCAGCCAACTTATTAAGAGAATAATCAGACGCATTCTAATAAAATGAGCCGATTTAGTCGATCATCAACTATTACCCAGATGGCATTTTTCTTCCCTAGAGTTAACGGCAACCCCGATATAAAATCCATAGTAATCCGATCCCATTTCCATTCAGAACCATAATAGGTGAAGTAATCCCAAGGTACTTGGTGTTCACTTTCACTTGTTGACAAACTAAGCACTTTGATACAAACTCTAAATATCTCTTTTCATTCCACTCCACCAAGACATTTTCTTTAAGTCATTATACATCTTCAGATCGCCTGGATGAACCGCCAAACAACCATTATGTGCTTCATGCAAAATCTTTTGAATCAACTCATCATTTTTCGTACACAAATCCGATTTTAAACATCAAACAACCATCGAACCGATTCAAAATCGATCCAGACGACTTCACATTGTTTTCTCTTGGCTAGCAAATCTTGATCATTTTTCTGAGCTTCAAAAATCTCTTGTAAAAACATTGGTCTTGCTCTTAACTCTGCTAGAATCAAAACGTCATCTGACATTTTCAACTGAGTGTTCATAACTCTCAAAGTAAACAACAACTTTCTGCTTAAAGCATCGGCAACCACATTCGTTTTTCCCAGATGACAATCAATAACAAGCTCGTAATCTTTCAATAACTCTAACCATCTTCGCTGTCTCAAATTCAAGTCTTTTTGTAACATCAAGTATTTAAGACTTTTGTGATCGGTATATACTCGGCACTTTTCACCATACAAATAATGTCACCAAATCTTCAAAGCAAACACCACTGCAGCCAATTCCAAATCGTGAGTAGGATAATTCCTCTCATGAGGTTTTCACTGCCTCGAAGCATAAGCCACCACTTTTCCTTATTGCATAAGTACACACCCCAAACCATTTAGAGAAGCATCACTATACACCACAAATTCTTTACCTGATTCGGGTTGTATCAACACTGGTGCTTCAGTTAATAGCTTTTTCAATTCTTCGAAACTCTATTGACATTCTTCCGTCCATTCAAATCTAACATCCTTTCGGAGTAGTCTAGTCATAGGAGCAGCAATTATAGAAAATCCATTTACAAACCGCCGATAATACCCAATTAGCCCCAAGAAACTCCTAACTTCAGTTACATTTTCAGATGGTTTCCAATCAACAATGGCTGAAATTTTACTAGGATCAACCCGTATACCATCACCAAAACAATATGACCCAAAAATCCAACTTCCGGAGCCAAAATTCACTTTTACTAAACTTAGCATACAACCGCTTATCTCTCAAAGTTTGCAAAACTATCCTCAAATGCTCAAAGATGCTCGTCTCATCCTTTAAATAAATTAAAATATCATCTATAAACACCACAACAAATCTGTCCGGTATGGCCGAAATATGCGATTCATTAAGTCCATAAACACAATAGGAGCATTTGTCAACCCGAATGGCATAACTAAAAATTCATAGTGACCGTACCTTGTTCTAAAAGCGCTTTAGGCACATCGACTCTTTCACTCATGAATCGATAATACCCAGATCTCAAGTCAATCTTTGAAAACCATGTCGCTCGTTTTAGCTGATCAAACAAATCATCAATTTTCGGAAATGGATACTTGTTTTTGATTGTCACCTTGTTTAACTGCCGATAATCAACACATAATCTCATAGAACCATCATTCTTTTTCACAAATAACACGGGAGCACCCCAATGTGAAAAACTTGGTCTCACAAAGCCTTTATCAGTCAACGCTTGCAACTGTGACTTTAATTTTTTCAACTCTGTTGGTGCCATTCTATATGGAGCAATCGAGATCGGAGCTATTCCCGGTATCAAATCTATACCAAATTCTACTTCCCTGACTGGAGGCAAACCCGGTAATTCTTCTGGCAATACATCCGCAAATTCACACACAACCGACACTGATTCAACTTTCTTTTCAACTTCTTTTGTATTAATTACATACGCCAAATAAGCTTCATAACCCTTTCTCAAATATCTCTAAGCCGACATCGAAGAAATCACACTAGACAATGCCTTTGATTTATCTGATTCAACCCACAGAGTTTCACCATTTTCACACTTTAATTCTATAACCTTTTATTTGCAATTTACTATAGCATCATGCAATGTCAACCAATCCATACCCAAAATAACATCAAATTCATCAAACGGCAACAAGATCAAGTCGGCCGGAAAGTAATGACCCCGAATCATTAAAGGGCATTTCTTGCTTACTTTATCAACTATCACGCATTTGCCTAGCGGGTTCGACACTCTAATCATAAATTCTGTGTTCTCAACAAGTATATTCATACTAGACACCAGTTTCATGCATACATATGAATGAGTAGAACCAGGATCAATCAAAGCAATAACATTAATATCATAAAGAGAAAATGTACCGGTAATCACATCGGGTGAGGAAGCATCTTCACGCGCTTTAATAGCATAAGTTCTAGCCAGGGCTCTTCCTTCAGATCTAACTGCTGCATCTCTGGCTACATTCTTACTGCTTGTTTCACTTCCATCTTTTCTCGGATACTTTCCCTTCGAGTTTGCACCATTAGCTTTTACACTCTGAAATTTTTCTTTCTCAGCTCTTTCTGGGCAATCTCTAATAAAATGATCCAGAGAACCACATCGAAAACATTCATTTGCTCTGCATGGACCAAAATGATTTCTACCACACCGCTGGCACTCAGGTTTAACAAATCTCGAGTTCCCTACACTGGCTGCAGAAGTATTATGAGATTTAGGACCCACATTCTGCTTCTTAAAATTTCCATATGATTGCCCAGCTGAAACTTGGGAACGAGGATTCATATTTCTTGACTTTCCAGTTTGCTGTGAGGGTGCATTACTCATTGGTCTTTTCTTCCAATTTCGTGTTTCAGATTCTACCTTTTCTTTTCCTTCATAATTCTTCAGCCTTGCAAGCTCGATCGACAAGTACCACCATTTCTTTTAGTTCAAGGATCCCAACAAATACCTTAATGTCTTCGTTAAGCCCGTCTTCAAATCATCGACACATCTTGGCTTCTGTAGGAACATATTCCCTAGCATACTTACTCAATCGATCAAACTCTCTTTCATATTCTGAGACTGTCATATTACCTTGCTTCACTCAAGAAACTCTTTACATTTCGATCAATAAATCTTTCACTAATATATTTCTTCCAAACTCTTCTTGAAAGAATTCCTGTGTTACACTCTCTTCGGTACCACCAAATCAATGTCTTCCACCAATTATAGGCTGAATCTCTCAACAAAGATGTAGTACATTTCAAACATTCTTCGGTGTACAAGATAATTCATCAAATACCGGATAGAATTTTCAAGCCGAACTCGCTTTCTCTGCATCATCATCAATATTTGCTCTAAATTCTTCACCCCTTGTTTACGAATTCGCTAATCTGGGTTCTGTAAAATTTTATCATATCCATTCCCCGAGGCATCGGAGGCATAGGTTGAGGAATTGGGGAGGTGGGGAGGTCGTACATTTGGGTTCGTTTAACGAACTCGATGTACCATGCACTCATCATTTGGAGAAAGGCTTCCGATCCCTTTCTCCTCCTCCCCGACCAACAAGAGGAGGTGGGTTTTCGTCGTGCGCACCCTTCAAATGGAGCTGGCGCCTTACTCTCTACTTCATCTCGCCACACTGGATCGGGATCCATTTACTATATAAAATCATTTAAAAGGTCAAGTCGTCACACTATCACAATTCATACATATGGCATGTATAGCAACATCCGTACATACAACACGTAGTCCGAGAACTGACTAAGCCTACTCTGATACCACTAAATGTAACGCCCCCACGCCCGAAACCATCGCCGGAGTCGAGCTTGAGGGGTTACCGAACATAATTTATCAAATTAAGAACTTCAAATCATTTGTTTCTACATTCACGCCTTTTTAGCTACCCGTCACACATATTACAAGAAAAATCATATCTCGAGTTACGAAACTGAAATCAAGATCTGTAAATTTTACCTAAATCTAGACTCATATATATATTTACTAATTTTTTTTTTAGAATTTTTGGTTGGTCCAATTAGTACAGTTTATTAGTTAAAATCTCCCTGCTTGAGGTTAGTGCCTCGACATCTGTATATTACGAATCAGATATCTCTCTATACAGAATTTCAATGACTACAAGGTTTGTTTCTATTAAAACTAGACTAAATAAGGAATCTGTACATATAAAGAATGACTTATAATTATTTTTTTAAAATTTATTATGAATTTTTAAAGTCAGAATAGAGGATTCAGAAATCACTCTGGCCCTGTTTCACAAAAGTTTAAATATCTCATAAAATATAATTTATATGCCTATTTTGTTCAATCCACATGAAAATATACTCATTAAGCTTCAATTTCATAACTTAATCATCATTTAGTTCCATTTATACTATTTTTAGTGATTTTTCAAATTCATGTCATTGCTGCAGCAATATTCTGTTTTAAGGCAAATTTCATCTTTTCATGAGTTGTTATGAACTAGATAACCTATTAAACTTCCATGATATCAAACATGATCTAAATTTAACCATCACCATGACTTATCAATATCAAACATTTTCTCAACCAATCATGGCCATATCATAAAATTATTTACACAAAATAAGTATATTTCTATACATGCCATACTTAAGTTTTACAAGCTATTTACCCAGATGAAAGTCCTTTGGATAGTGTGATCGAACCTTCAACCCGTCCCGATTCCCGAGCTGGCTTGTTCAAAACTACAGTAAATAAAGAGGAGGAGTAAGCATAAATGCTTAGTAAGTTCATATGTAAATAACAAGTAACATAACAATACAAATATACCAAACAACTTTAGCATGGTATCACCAAAACATATATCACATTTCTAAACATCATTCATCATCTTACCACCTTATCGTTGTTGTATCTATTTTCAACCCGAGGGTTAAGAACATACCTGTCCAAAGTGTCCATTTCACAACACTTACCAAAACGTCGCTTGCATCTTAAGTGTTCTTCCATTTCACTAGAAATTTCACCGTTGAACACATCGAATACAACTCGGATACGGATAATTTGCACATAAGTGCCTCATAAGTAATCAAGAAATCATGTAACCCGCCCTAAGTGAACTCGGACTCAACTCAACGATCTCGGCGTCAGATCCATAAGTGAACTCGGACTCAACTCAACGAGTTCGGATGCCTAGTTACATTTCACGAACTCGGACTCAACTCAACGAGTTCAACATTCGCATCCATAAGTGAACTCGGACTCAACTCAACGAGTTCGGATGCTCAACCATCCTAGTGACATGTCACTTATATCCTAATCTATTCCTAAGGTTCAAACGGGCTTTTCCCTCGATCTCACATTTGTCGCCTTCCATGGAATATCGAACCGATACTCGGTAGCAATTCATATTTATCAAGTAGTAAACATAATTTGCATATTACTCAACATTAACCACAAAGCATAATATTTCACGATTAAAAATCAGCGTATCATATAATTAACATCAATAACTTAAAATAACAATTATGCTACATTATTTACACATGAACTTACCTTGGTACCAAAATATAAAGATTTTGCAATTTAGTCCATAATCTTTTCTTTTCCTCGATCGCGACTTGAATCTCGTTTCTCTTGATCTATAATGCCAAATTAATCTTATTTAATACATACATTCATCAAAACAAGATTTAATACTGAACTTTGGAAAAATTACACTTTTGCATAATTACACTTTGGCCCCTAGGCTCGAAATTAAACTTTATTCCTTATTCTTATGTTTTATAACATGCTGATCATTTTTCCCTTCTATGGCAACATCAAATTCTTACTCTAACATATACTTGTGACTATTAGGTATTTTTGCCGATTAAGACCTTTTACTTATTTTCACTCAAAACCGAGTAGCACAAGTTGTCTAACATAATTTAAAACCCCATATTCTATCATAAAACATCAAAATACACAAATTTCACCTATGGGTATTTTTCCAAATATAAACCCTAGGTTGAATTATTGCTAACATAAGCTTAATCGAGCTACAAGGATTCCAAAACGTAAAGAACATTAAAAACGGGGCTTGGAATCACTTACTATGGAGCTTGGAAGCTTGAAACAAACCCTAACTATGGAGAACCCTTGAAATTTCGGCCTAATGAAGAAGATGGACAAAAATTGGCTGTAACACCCCTTACCCGTTACCGTCGCCGGAACAGGATACAAGGTATTACCAGAATATAACACATACCATTAAACATAACCGAGATATAAATATGTCATCCAATTTGATAGTGCATCGTATAACATATGTCTTGAACAATATTAGCCAACTTTAATGGCTTGTACAAAGTAGCTAGTCGAGTCTCAGAACTAATATTTTAAACCTAGACAAATATGACACGTAACAAAATAATTAAGCCTACTATACATGCCATAATTCAAAACGTTTAGTTCAAATACCCTAAAGTATGATAGTGCGGGTAGATCTTCACGATCCTTAACTCCCGAGCAAGCCAAGGACACTATAAGACAAAAGAGAGAAACAAAGTAAGCTTATAGCTTAGTAAGTAAGTATGTAAATACTAATTAAAGAATCTAACATGTTTACACAACAATTCAAGTATATCTACTTTAACTTCACTATTCATTCCACTTTGATTAAGCTGTCTCTGCTGCGTCATATTCACTAAATAAATCATAACTCGAGTTACAAAACTCGAAATTTAAATCCGTAAAATTTTCCTGAATTTAGACTCATAAAGCTTTTTCTAATTTTTCTATAATTTTGGTTCAGCCGATTAGTACAGTTTATTAGTTAAAGTTTCCCTGTTACACAGCTTTCGACTGATCTGACCTCTGCTCACTACGAATTGAATTTCTCTCAGTACACAATTCAAACAACCCTGAAGTCTGTTTCATTTAAAACTAGTCTCAATAAGGAATTTAGGCATGTAAACTATATTTCTTAATTTGCTTTGTACAATTTTAATGATTTTTCAAAGTTGGAACAGGGGATCACGTATTCATCCTGAGCAAGTCACATACAATTGTAAATATCTCAAAATATAGAATTCCTTTGCTTGCTCTGTTTCTTTCATATGAAAGTAGACTCATTAAACTTTAATTTCACATCTCATTCAACCTCTAATTATATTCCTCCTATTTTTGGTGATTTTTCAAAATCACGTCACTGCTACCATCTAAAAACAGTTTTAATGCTAATTTCACTCTTTCACACATTCTTTATGCTAACCTCATTTTATCTTATATATGTATATACCACAAATCATTTTCACCACATTTCATTCACCATAAGTGTAGGTCCAAACCATAATATCACCACAAAACCATCCCGTTGAACAATTCGGATCAATCCTCGATATTTAATGGTTTCAAAGACACAGCCCCCACCATCATACTTCGTTTAGTTCGGCTCTCTTGTACACATGGTGAACACTTAGTACCACTCATGCGACCTAACGATTTCTCTCGTAGCTCTCTTGTCTACATGGTGTCCTTCACTTGGAATCACGCATGCACCTAGCTACATTTATCTTTCACGTAGCTCTCTTGTCTACATGGGATACATCTCGTATCACACATGTGACCTAGCTACTCTGGTGTCTCGTAGCTTTCTTGTACACATGATGTGCACTCAAGATCATACATGTGACCTAGCTACGCCCCCTCTATTTCATTCGATCTCTCTGAATGTTCAACCGGATCTCTCTCTCTATATTTATTTCCATTCTTCCAATAGTCGATTTATATTTTAACATCAGCTAGTATATTTATATAATAGGTTGAAATATAAGAATGTACATGAAATTATTGTAATATTTACATACAAACTTACCTTGGTACAAAATGTGGAAATTTTGCAATTTAGTCCAAAACTTTTTCCTTCCCCGCTCGAGATCAATTCGCGTCTTTCTTGATCTATAATAACACATTTAGCTCATTTAATACTCATACTATTTATTTCAATCCAAAAATCACATCATGGAAAAATTACATTTTGCCCCTAGCTCTAGAATTTAATTTCAGCCCTTATTCTTATATTTTATGATATGCTGAACATTTTCTCTTCTACAACAACATCAAATTCTCACTCTATCATATAGTTATGAACAATAGGTATTTTTACCGATTATGCTGCTTTTACTCGCTTTTCACTTAAAACCGAGTAGCACAAGTTATTTAACATAATTTAAAACCTCATATTCTATCATAAAACATCAAAATACACAAATTTCACCTATGGGTATTTTTCCAAATATGAACCCTAGGTTAAATTATTACTAGCATAAGCTTAATCGAGCTTAGGGATTCCAAAACGTAAAGAACATTAAAAGCGGGCTTGGAATCACTTACTATGGAGCGTGAAAATTGAAGAAACCCTAGCTATGGAGAGAGGAGAATTCGGCAGCAACTAAGGAGGATGATGATCAATTTTGTGTTATTTTTCCCATTTTATTTCATTTAATATCCAAATGACCAAAATGCCCTCCTTACTAAACTTTCAAAATTCCTTCCATGTCCTAATTTTGTCCATGAACTTAAAATTGGTCAAATTGCTATTTAAGACCTCCTAATTAATATTCCAAAACAATTTCATACTAAAACTTCCGGGATGCAAATTTTGCAACTTATTCGATTTAGTCCCTACTTTCAATTTAAGCACTTTAGGCATAGAATTTCATCACGAAATTTTCACACAATCATGCAATCATATCATAAACCCCAAAATAATTATAAAACAATTATTTCTATCTCGGATTTGTGGTCACGAAACCACTATTCCGATTAGGCCCTAATTCGGGTTGTCACAATTCTCCCTTTTGAGATTTTCGTCCCAGAAAATCTTACCAGAAAAGAGGTTTGGGTCTTGTTTCCTCATAGCTTCCTCGGGTTCCCACGTAGCCTCTTCTATCCCATGTCGTGCCACAATACTTTCACTAAAGCTATACTTTTATTTCTTAACTGCTTAACCTCTCGAGCCAAAATCTTTATTGGTTTCTCCTCATAGGTCATATCCGATCGAATCTCAATTTCGTTGGGAAATCACATGAAGGATCGAACGATAACGTCGCAACATTGATACATGAAACACGTTATGAATTCTTTCTAACTCTGCCGGTAAGGCCAACCAATATGCCATGGTCCAATTCTCTCAAGAATCTCATGCATGTTCCCAATAAAACGCGACTCAACTTGCCTTTTCGACTAAATCTCGAATCTTTTTCCATGGTGACACCTTCAAGAACACTTTATCACCCACCGAAATTCAATCTCTTTTCTTTTAAATCAGATATGACTTTTGTCGATCTGAAGCGACTTTCAAGCAATCCCGAATTACTTTTATTTTCTCTTGATTTTTTAACTAGATCAACTCCATGAATCTGCTTTCTCACTAAGCTCGGTCCAATATAAAGGAGTCCGACACTTACGACCATACAAGGCTTCAATGCGGTGCCATTTGTATACTTGATTGATAAGCATTATTGTAGGCAAACTCAATCAAAGATAGATATTTCTCCCACCTACCTCCAAATTCTAAAACACAAGATCTAAGCATATCTTCGAGTACCGGATTACTCTTTCCGCTTTGACCATCTGTTTGTGGATGAAATGCGGTACTAAAGTTCAATTTTGTACCCAAAGCTTCTTGTAACTTTTTCCAAAATCTCGAGGTAAATCTTGGATCTCTATCTCGATATTATAGACATAGGTACTCCGTGCAACTTCACAATTTCAAAGAATATATAATTCGCTAATTTATCAAGTGAGTAATCGGTGCGTCTTGGTATAAAGTGGTGACTTTGTTAATCTATCAACCACTACCCAAACAACATCCTTCTTTTAGGAGTTAAAGGCAAACCGGTTACAAAATCCATGGTAATCTTGTCCCATTTCCACTCGGCACCATTACGGTTGAAGTAATCCTAAAGGCACTTGATGTTCAACTTTTACTTGTTGATGATCAAACACTTGGTTACAAATTCGAAATGTCCCTTTTCATACCTAGCCACCAATACTGACTTCTTTAAATCATTATACATTTTGTGCTACCAGATGAACTGATAAATGACCATTGTGCGCCTCATGTAATATTTTACGAATCAATTTATCGTTTTTCGCACA
Organism: Gossypium arboreum; assembly: GCF_025698485.1. Taxonomy (NCBI): domain Eukaryota; kingdom Viridiplantae; phylum Streptophyta; class Magnoliopsida; order Malvales; family Malvaceae; genus Gossypium; species Gossypium arboreum. Next base: position 15,021,004 of record NC_069071.1, read on the forward strand.
CATATCCTGTCTCAAACATTAAATAGTCATCCGGTCCAACTCGAAAATCTGAATCGTAACTTTGATTCGCATTGAGTTCTCTTGATCCGTAACTCACTATCATTCTTTTGAGCATCACAAATCAATCGGAGAAATAACGGTTTAGCTCTCATCTCTGCTAAGATTGACCCATCATCGACAATGCTAACCCGTGTTCATGGCTCTCAAAGTAAAAAGAAATTTTCGCTCAAGGCGTCAAGAACTACATTTGCTTTTCTCGGATGGTAATCAATCACTAGATCATAATCCTTTAATAATTCAAGCCATCTTCATTGTCAGATTCGGATCCTTTGATTCATCCAAGATTTCAAACTTTTGTGATCGGTAAAATTCGCATTTTTCACCGTACAAATAATGTCGCCAAATCTTCAAGGCAAAAACAACAATGCCGCCCAAATCATGTGTAGGATAGTTCTTCTCATGCGCTTTTAACTGTCTCAAGCATAAGCTACCACTTTACCCTCTTGCATCAACACACATCCAAGGCCCATCAATGATGCATCACTATAAATTACTGAACTCCTTTCCGACTTCTAGGTGTACTAAAATTGGTGCTTCAGCTTAATCGTGCTTTCAACTTTTCAAAGCTTTGTTGACATTTATCATCCATTCAAACTTAACATTCTTTTGCAGCAACTTAGTCATAGGAGAGGCAATCATCGAAAATCCTTCAACAAAACGTCTATAATACCCGGCTAAGCCTAAAAGCTTCTAACCTCGGATACATTCTTGGGTGGTTTCCAATCAACGATCGCAGAAATCTTGCTTGGATCCACCAATACCATCACCGAGACTATATACCCCAAAAATCGACTTCACGGCGAACTCACTTTTACTAAACTTGGCAAACAGTTTCTTTTCTCTCAAGATCTGCAATATAGTTCTCAAGTGTTCGGCATGTTCAGACTCATCTCGAGAATAAATTAAAATGTCATCTATAAACACTACTACAAACTTATCCAAATATGGCCTAAGATCCGATTCATTAAGTCCATAAATATAGTGGAGCATTTGTTAAGCGAAAGGCATCACAAGAAACTCATAATGTCCATACCTTGTCCTAAAGGCGGTTTTCGCACATCCGACTCCTTAACTCTCAAATGGTAGTAACTAGACCTCAAATCAATCTTTGAAAGCACTTGTGGCCCCTTTAACCGATCGAATAAATCATCAATCCTCGGCAATGGGTACTTGTTCTTTATAGTCACCTTATTAAGTCGACGGTAATCAATGCAAAGTCTCATTGAACCATCCTTCTTCTTCTGAATAATACAGAGCACCCGTGGAGAGAAACTCGGTCTCACAAATCCTTTGTCTGTTAACTCTTGCAATTGAGCCTTCAATTCTTTTAATTGATCTGAGCCATTCTATATGGAGTAATCGAGATCGGTGCGATGACCTGCAACAAATCAATGGCAAAATCTATCTCTCTGTTCGGAGGCAACCCGGGCAATTCCTCCGAAATACATCCGAAACTCACAGACTATCGATCTGATTCAAATTTCAGTTGAGGCAACTCATTATTCATTACATAAGCGGATAAGCTTCACACCTTTTCTCATGTATTTACGTGCGGACATGTGCGAAATCACCATAGGCAATTTATTTGATTCATCTGTTTCAACCCACGTAATTTCTCCATTTTCACATTTCAACTCTAGTGTCTTTTGTTTACAATCTACCTTAGCATCATACAATGTTAACCACCCATTCCCAAGATAACGTCAAACTCACCAAATGGTAACAAGATCAAGTTGGCGGAAAACAGTGACCTTGAATCATTAATGGGCAATTCTTGCAAACCTTGTCAACTAGCACATATTGGCCTAAGGGCTTCGACACTTTAATCGTAAACTCAGTAAATTCAACAGGCAACTTTTTATTGGATACTAAATTCATGCAAATATAGGAATGAGTGGACCCGGGATCAATCAATGCAATAACAATAGTATCATAGAGAGAAAATGTACTAGTAATGACATCGGGAGATGATGCATCTTCTCGGGCACGTATAGCATAAGCTCTAGCAGGTGCTCTAGCTTCTGATCTTGCCGTTAAATCTTTCATCACAGTTTTACTACTAGTCCCACCTCCTGTATTTCTCGGTGGTCTACCTCTACTAGCGGTGGTATTCATCTAGCACTCAAATCTTTCTTCTTTAACTTTCTCCGGACAATCTCTAATAAAATGCTCATGAGAACCGCTTTTTGAAACAAGCTCGCTTCGGTTCCCCAACACTCACCATAATGTTGCCTGCCACATTGCTGACACTCGGGCTTTCTAGGTCGCACATTACCCACACTTGCCACCGAAGTAGCTTGAGCTTTAGACCCCGAATATGCTCTACCACGATCTCTGTGTGAATCCCCAATTGAAACTGTCATTCGAGGGTTTGTCTCTTTGGACCTCTTTGGTTGAGATTGAAATGGCTTGCTTATCTGTCTTTTTCTGACATCTCGGGCCTCAATAGTAGCTTTTCTTCTTTCTTTGTTCAATTCTTCGGCTTTAAGAGCTCGATCAACCAATACTACAAATTCTTTCAACTCCAAAATTCCTACAAGCACTTTAATGTCCTCATTCAGCCCATCTTCAAATCTTCTACACATAATGGCCTCGGTGGACACACATTCCTAGGCATACTTGCTAAGTCTTAAAAATTCGCGTTCATACTCTGCTACAGACATTTTCCCCTGCTTCAATTCAAGGAACTCCTTCCGTTTTTGATCAATAAATCGCTGACTTATGTATTTCTTTCTAAATTCTTCCCGAAGAAATCCCAAGTAACTTTTCTTTTGGCACCACTGCAACCAAAGTCTTCCACCGGTGGTAAGTCAATCTCTCAAAAGTGATACTGACACACTTTAAGCATTCCTCGGTGTACATGAGAGATCATCAAATACACGGTAGAATTTTCAAGCCGTAATTCCGCTTTCTCGGGATCATCATCGACCTTTGCTCTAAACTCTTGACCCCTTGTTTTGAATCTTGTCAACTGGAGGCTTGTTCATTCTTACCAAATCTATACCTTGAGCATTCTGAGAATCGTCGAGGTATAGGAGGGGTGGAGGAGGTTGAGCATTTGGATTTGCTCGAATAAATTCAAGATACCAATTGTTCATCATTTGGAGAAAGGCATCCCAGCCTTATCTCCTTGTCTCAATGTCTCAGTCTACTTTCCACAGTAGCGGTCCCTTGTGCGGAGCCGGCGCATTACTAAGCAAAGATCATCACCGTAGCCCTTCAGATCCATTACTATATTAAAACAAAACACGCTTTAGAATAATCGAGTCACCACACTATCACAATATTTTTATGGCATGTATAGCTAGACTTTTACACACACTTTATTAGTCCGAGAACCGACTAAACCATAGCTCGATACCACTAAATGTAACACCCTTACCCGTTATCGTCGGAACAGATACAAGGTATTACCGAATATAACACATACCATTAAACATAACCGAGATATAAATATGTCATCCAATTTGATAGTGCATCGTATAACATATGTCTTGAACAATATTAGCCAACTTTAATGGCTTGTACAAAGTAGCTAGTCGAGTCTTGTAACTAATATTTTAAACCTAGACAAATATGACACGTAACAAAATAATTAAGCCTATTATACATGCCATAATTCAAAACGTTTAGTTCAAATACCCTAAAGTATGATAGTGCGGTAGATCTTCACGATCCTTAACTCCCGAGCAAGTCAAGGACACTATAAGACAAAAGAGAGAAACAAAGTAAGCTTATAGCTTAGTAAGTAAGTATGTAAATACTAATTAAAGAATCTAACATGTTTACACAACAATTCAAGTATATCTACTTTAACTTCACTATTCATTCCACTTTGATTAAGCTGTCTCTGCTGCATCATATTCACTAAATAAATCATAACTCGAGTTACAAAACTTGAAATTTAAATCCGTAAAATTTCCCTGAATCTAGACTCATAAAGATTTTTGCTAATTTTTTCCTATAATTTTTGGTTTAGCCGATTAGTACAGTTTATTAGTTAAAGTTTCCCCTGTTACACAGCTCGACTGATCTGACCTCTGTTCACTACGAATTGAATTTCTCTCAGTACACAATTCAAAAAACCATGAAGTCTATTTCATTTAAAACTAGTCTCAATAAGGAATTTAGGCATGTAAACTATATTTCTTAATCTGCTTTTTACAATTTTTAATGATTTTTCAAAGTTGGAACAGGGGATCACGTATTCATCCTGAGCAAGTCACATACAATTGTAAATATCTCAAAATATAGAATTCCTTTGCTTGCTCTGTTTCTTTTATATGAAAGTAGACTCATTAAACTTTAATTTCACATCTCATTCAACCTCTAATTATATTCCTCCTATTTTTGGTGATTTTTCAAAATCACGTCACTGCTACCATCTAAAAACAGTTTTAATGCTAATTTCACTCTTTCACACATTCTTTATGCTAACCTCATTTTATCTTATATATGTATATACCATAAATCATTTTCACCACATTTCATTCACCATAAGTGTAGGTCCAAACCATAATATCACCACAAAACCATCCCGTTGAACAATTCGGATCAATCCTCGATATTTAATGGTTTCAAAGACACGCCCCACCATCATACTTCGTTTAGTTCGGCTCTCTTGTACACATGGTGAACACTTAGTACCACTCATGCGACCTAACCGATTTCTCTCGTAGCTCTCTTGTCTACATGGTGTCCTTCACTTGGAATCACGCATGCGACCTAGCTACATTTATCTATCACGTAGCTCTCTTGTCTACATGGTGTCCTTCACTTGGAATCACGCATGCGACCTAGCTACATTTATCTTTCACGTAGCTCTCTTGTCTACATGGGATACATCTCGTATCACACATGTGACCTAGCTACTACAGGGTGTCTCGTAGCTTTCTTGTACACATGATGTGCACTCAGCATCATACATGTGACCTAGCTACGCTCCCTCTATTTCATTCGATCTCTCCAATGTTCAACCGGATCTCTCTCTATATTTATTTCCATTCTTCCAATAGTCGATTTATATTTTAACATCAGCTAGTATATTTATATAATAGGTGAAATATAAGAATGTACATGAAATGATTGTAATATTTACATACAAACTTACCTTGGTACAAAATGTGGAAATTTTGCAATTTAGTCCAAAACTTTTCCTTCCCCGTTCGAGATCAATTCGCGTCTTTCTTGATCTATAATAACACATTTAGCTCATTTAATACTCATACTATTTATTTCAATCCAAAATCACATCATGGAAAAATTACATTTTGCCCCTAGCTCGGAATTTAATTTCAGCCCTTATTCTTATATTTTATGATATACTGAACATTTTCTCTTCTACAACAACATCAAATTCTCACTCTATCATATAGTTATGAACAATAGGTATTTTTACCGATTATGCTGCTTTTACTCGTTTTCACTTAAAACCGAGTAGCACAAGTTATTTAACATAATTTAAAACCTCATATTCTATCATAAAACATCAAAATACACAAATTTCACCTATGGGTATTTTTCCAAATGTGAACCCTAGGTTAAATTATTACTAGCATAAGCTTAATCGAGCTTCCGGATTCCAAAAACGTAAAGAACATTAAAAGCGGGCTTGGAATCACTTATTATGGAGCTTGAAAATTGAAGAAACCCTAGCTATGGAGAGAGGAGAATTCGCAGCAACTAAGGAGGATGATGATCAATTTTGTGTTATTTTTCCCATTTTATTTCATTTAATATCCAAATGACCAAAATGCCCTCCTTACTAAACTTTTAAAATTCCTTCCATGTCCTAATTTTGTCCATGAACTTAAAATTGGTCAAATTGCTATTTAAGACCTCCTAATTAATATTCCAAAATAATTTCATACTAAAACTTCCGGGATGCAAATTTTGCAACTTATTCGATTTAGTCCCTACTTTCAATTTAAGCACTTTAGGCATAGAATTTCATCACGAAATTTTCACACAATCATGCAATCATATCATAAACCCCAAAATAATTATAAAACAATTATTTCTATCTCGGATTTGTGGTCACGAAACCACTATTCCGATTAGGCCCTAATTCGGGTTGTCACATTGGCTTTTAATTTTGTTTTTAATTCATTTTAATAACTAAATGACCAAAATGCCCTTACTACTAAACTTTCCAAAAATTCCTTCCATGACCTAATTTTGTCCATGAACTTAAAATTGGTCAAATTGCTATTTAAGATCTCCTAATTAATATTTCAATGCAATTTCATACTAAAAACTTCTAGAATGCAAATTTTGCAACTTATTCGATTTAGTCCCTACTTTCAATTTAAGCACTTTAGGCATAGAATTTCATCACGAAATTTTCACACAGTCATGCAATCATATCATAATCATCAAAATAATTATAAAATAATTATTTCTATCTCAGATTTGTGGTCACGAACCCACTATTCCGATTAAGCCCTAATTCAGGATATTACATATATAAAGCCAGACCGTAAAATTTTTTTATCAATTTTAAACTTTTCATACACACGTATATTATCCTTTAATCGGGCTTACAAGGCCCAAAATATTCATGAGGCATTATTAAATATTTACCAATATCTTAGTCTTGTATCATTTACTTACTCAACTTTACAACCCTATACATGCCATAGACTCAAAACACTAAGATTTACTTACGCCGATAGCGTAGACTTGACAATGTGATAATATCTCTGACGGCCTCCAACCCGATCTAACCTGGCAACCCTAGGGAATATGGGAAAGAAAAGGGGAGTAAGCTTTATGCTTAGTAAGTTCATAAGAAAACAATAAGCAACTCATTAACAAGTTTTATCAATGTTTACAACATAATCACAAATTCACTACAAGTTGTCTTCCTGAGCAATAGTCACTAAATTATTTATAACTGGAGCTACAAAACTCCAAATAAAATTCCGTTAATTTTCCCTAAAAATAGACTCATATATCTTCCATCCATAAAATTTTAAGAATTTTAGGTTTGACCAATCAATACCATATTTTTCTTAAAGTTTCCCCTGTTTCACTGTTTAACTAATCTGACCACTCTTCACTACGAATCAAATTTCTCATTGTACAGAATTCAAAATATGTTCTATTTGATTTCATTTGAAGCTAGACTCATTAAGGAGTCTAAGCATATAAATTTTATCTTATAACCATTTTTGTACAAATTATAATGATTTTCTAAAAACAGAACAGGGGACCCCAAATTCATTTGACTCTATCCCACGCCACTTCAAATATCTCATTATCAGCAATTATTTTACTTACACGGTTTCTTTTATAAGAAACTAGACTCGTTAAGCTTTAATTACATAATTTATTCAGCTTCTAACTCAACTCCAAAAAATTTATGGTGACTTTCCAAAATCACATTACTGCTGCTGTCCCAAGCAGATTTATTACAAATTTACTCTTTCACACATTCTTTGCATTCACATTATTTAAACATGTATATCACCAATCAATTTCATCACATATCTATAATTTCACTCAAGCATAATCTCAATACAATACATCATGCTTAATGATTCACACACAACCGTTCAAATTAGCAATTAAAAGATGATTCCGCACATAGTCCACCCTTATCGATAATTTACGATGGTTTTGCCCTTACTCACATATATGACATAGGCATTTTCACCTATGCTTCTCATTTCACACTCATGATTCAATTCCAATTGATCTAACATGCATAAGAATATATCACATACCGCCAACTTAATGCATTGAACAAATTCAATTGCCGATTTAACACAAGGTCTCATAGTCTTAGACTTTTATCAAATCACCAGCATTTAGCCCGCTAGGTTTTAAACCCGATAATATTATTCACCGACTTAAAGCTTGCTAGGCTCAAAGCCCAAATATCACCATTATAAAGTCGTCTCATAAACAATTCATATAATATAGCATGTATACTGTTCACTTTGCTCTATTTAATCATTCAATCACAATTTATAATTTCCTTTGAATCATTCGATATTTTGCACACTAAGTGTCATTCTCAATATCTCGCACACTAAGTGCCATTCTCAATATTTCGTATAATCGAGTACCATATTTGATTGCCCACACACTAAGTGCCACATTTTGTCGATATGTCGTCGACATTAAAATATTCACGTATATACAATTTATACAATATTAAAGCATTATAAATATCAATTTAACAATGCTTATTGCATACTGAACTTACTCGGCTAAATTGTAGAGATACCAAAGTTCGAGGGCATTTTGGTAATTTTCTCATTTTCTCAATTTTCCACCGATCTTGATCTAAATTAATAATTTCATTCAGTATATTAATTTAGACATTAAAACACCTCATTTCATACAATTTGGTCATTTTGTCATTTTTACAAAATTACCCTAAAGTTTTACTTTTATTCATTTTAGTCCCGACTCAAAACATGCAAATTAACCATTTTAACCATAATTAAGCTTAGCCAAATGTTCATGGTATCAAAACAGTCCATAATTCACTTTATGGAAAAATTATAGTTTTGCCCCTAATATTTCAACTTCTTTACAATTTAGTCCCTATATCATAAAAATGAAAATTCATGAAATTGAGTAAAATTCTACTATAGAAGAATATCACTAGTGTCTCTAGCAGCCCACACATTTCATTTATTTGACATTTTAACCACAAAGTTTTCACATTTATCAATTTAGCCCTTAATTGTCAATTTCACAAAATTCACTTAACAAAAGTGTTTAACTATCAACAAGGACTCATATTCTTCCATTAAACTTCAAAGCCCTATTATACTCATCAATGGAAAATATCAAACTATTCAATGGTTTTGCAAAATAGTCCCTCATTAGATAGATTAAGTAACAACGATCTCGAAAATATAAAAATAATTAAAAGCGGGACTAGAAATGCCTACCATGCATTAGTGAAAGTTGGAAGCTTCTTCCATGGCTTCTCAAGCCTTCATATTCGGCTGGTAAAAGAGAATGAAAAAGATGACACCTTGATTCTTTTATTATATTCATTTTATTATTATTTTAACCAATTTACAATATTAACCTTTATACACTTTATTTATTACACCAAATGCCAAGCCATCATATCCCACTATCTCTTTAATGGGCTAATTACCAAATAAGGACTTCTACTTTTAAGTTCTATATCTATTTAATACCTTTAGGTTATAGAACACAACTTTTGCACTTTGCACAATTTAGTCCTTTTTGTTTAATTAACTATCGAAACGATAAAATTTTTCAACGAAACTTTAATACCATCTTATTGCCACTACGTAAATATTTATAAAAATATTTACGACTCGGTTTATAGAAACAAGGTCCCGATACCTCATTTTCTAAACCCACTTGACCTTAGGGCCATACCACTTGAACTTAATAAATCGCTTATAAAACAAAAATCACAATATCAAAAACATTTTTAAAATCACAATTAACTCGTAAATATTAAATATAATATTTACCAACCTACTCGTTCGGATTTGGTGGCCCCGAAACCACTGTTCCGATCAACCCTAAAAAAAATGGGCTGTTACACACAATGCTGCTCACACAAGCTGTAGAGAATCTACAACCCATGTAGGATCTCAGTGATACAGGCTCAATGTCTGATAGTTAATATCAATATTCATTTATCATAAATTCTCTAGTCAGTCCATAGTTAAGTATAACATTGGGTATAATCATAATAAACATGAAATATATATAGATATAATATAGAAATAATGGTACGAAATTTACTAGACTAATTTACAGTAATGGCTCAAGTCTAGGGACTACTCTGCAACCTTATCTTTTCTGCAATTAACAACACATTCTTAATCTAAAATAATAATTTCATTCAATTAACTAAATCAACAGCAAACTCAAGTCACCTTAGGCAATTCAGTCCCTTTCTACATTTTTGCAACTTTACCCTCAACATTATACTTTTATTCAATATAGTCTCTAAGCCCCAAACATGCAAATTAATCATTTTTCTTTAAATCGAATCACCTAGGGTTTCCTTACAGTCTTTATTTTTAATTATTTCACATCAAGTACAAGTAATTTTATCGTTTTAACAATTTACTCCTTAAACATCAAAATCATCAAAAATTATTTTACAAATTTGTGCAATCTGACAACAAAGCTTAATAGTCTTCCATAAACTTCAAGAAACATCTCAAAGCATCAATGTTAGCATTTGACAATTTTACAAATTAGTCCTTATGTTAACTAGATTAAGCTAATACGAGTTCAAAAACATAAAAATCACTAAAAACAGACAAGATTTCACTTACCTATTGAAGATTAAAGCTTGGCCGACCCTAGGCTCTTAAATGGTGATTTTTCTCCTTCTAGTTTTGGTGAAATTCCTTAATTTAGAAGATGATATAATTCTTTTAGCTTTTTGTTTATTTACTTGTATTCTTAATTACTATTTTTCCATTTACTATATAATTAAATTTCACATAATTTAACATATATAATCATCCACTACCACCTTAAATGGTATATTTTCCATTCAAGACCTCTAACCTTCCTTTCTTTATTTAATTGACAATCCTTAATTATTAACACTAACTTTTGCAGCTTTTAAAATTTAGTCCTTTTTACTTAATTAACTATCTAAACGTTAAATTTTCTAAACCAAATTTTAATACAACACTAATAACCTCATAAATATTAAATAATTAATATTTACGAACTGGCACATTAGAGTTGTGGTTCCAAAACCATTGTTCCTGACACCACTAAAAAGTGGGTTGTTACAGTGCAGGAGACTTTTAAAAGGCATACTAAACTGATAATGGTTGCTACGTCACAACATGGGATGATCGATGCCACAACATAGGGAGCAGAATAGAGAAAACTTAAGACTGCCTTCAATGTCACAACATAGTTTGAAGGTATCGCGACATACCCCTGAAGATATCCCAAAAGGAGTACACTAACTACCATGTCGCGACACAGACTCTGGAATGGAAATTAAATATGTAATAGGGGCATTTTGGTCTGCACAATCAAATTTAAAGCTCGAGAATGTCAACTAACCTAGGGTTAAGGACAATGGCCACTAAGAATCTATAAATAGGCTCATTTGGCACATGTTATAGACATCATTCAATTAGCCTAGATCCTCTCTTTAAAACTTAGTTTAGTTTTCTTTATTTCTTAGGTTTTTAAAATTTATTTTTAGTTGTTCTTTATCAAGAGATTTGATTTGTGGAGATCATCAAACTCTGTGGATTTGTTTTCCATCTTTAATATAAATAAGGCACTTTCTTAAACTCTACACTTTAATACATTTGTCGTGTAATGCCCCTAACCCGAATCCGTCACCGGAATAGAGTTACGGAGCATTACCGGAGTTACCGATTTATTTATCAGATATTTCATTAATCCGATATCTTTTCTTTTCCACGTTCAAGTCTCGTATTCGAGTCATCCGGATCTTTATAAAGAAATTTGATTGTCGTTTTCATTTATTTCATGTTGTAATACATTCAACTAATGCTCTAAATAAAATTACCATTTTACCCCTAAACTTTTAATTAATGACGATTTCATCCTTAGGTTAAAATAAAATAAAATTCTTGCAATTTAATCCTTATTTTCAGCCGTTATTCTCAAACAAATTGTTAACATCCCATGAATTCTATAAAATATCGAATTTTCCATAATTTCAACACTTTTCAATTTAATCCTTAAAACATGTTTTTCCACGATCTTGAGCTAAATTAATAATTTCATTAAATTTTTTATTTTTAAATAATAAAATAATCTATTTCATACAAATTGGTCATTTCTAACTTTTTTTTACAAAATTGCCCATAAAATTTTACTTTTATTCAATTTTGTCCATGAGCCTAAAACATGCAAATTAGCCATGCTAGCTGAATATTCATACATATTTTCCTCCTCCTCCTCTCCATTCCACATCCTTAATTTATATAACATGCAACAAGTAACATTATCAATAATTTCACTATTTACTTATATGTATATTCAAACTGTCCATTTGCGTCATAGTCACTAAATTATTTATATCTTAAGATAAAGAACTCAAATTAATATCCACTAATTTTCCTGAAACTAGACTTACATATATTATCACCATAAAATTTTAAGAATTTTTGGTTTAGCCAATAAGTACAGTTTATTCTTTAAAGTTACCCTGTTCTGCTGTCCGACAGTTCCAACCCTTCTTCACTAAGAATTAATTATCTCATCGCATTTGAGATTCGATGATGTTTCCACTTATTTATATTGAAAATAGACTCCTTAAAGATTTTAAAATATAAATTTAATCCCTTAATTATTTTTCTCCAATTTTTATGATTTTCCAAAGTCAGATTAGGGGAACCCAAAATCATTCTGACATTGTCTCACAAAACTTATTATAACTCATGATTTACAATTCTATTGCTTACACCGTTTCTTCTATAAGAAACTAGACTCAATAAGATTTAATTTAATATTTATTCATCCTCTAATTATATTTCTACAATTTTTAGTGATTTTTCAAATTTAGACTATTGCTGCTGTCCAAAATTGTTTTAGTGCATGTTGATTTTCATTTTGCCCCAAATTTCACAGTTCATACAATTCAGTCCTTACTTAATTAACCCCTCAATTAAGCTAATTTTCTCAATTAATACTTTTCCTAGACATTATAAGTTATTTCATAACTATTGAAATTCAGAATTCCACATAAAACTCTAACTTCAAACTCTTTTTGTAACACCCCGAACCCGAGACCATCGCCGGTGTCGGACACGAGGGGTTAACAAGCCAAGTTCACTTGTTTTGCCCATCCATTTGACATTTCCAGTCAGGCTGGAAAACTGCGTCACTGTCGCCTTAAAAATCATATCTCGAGTTTCAAAACTCGGAAACTGGTTTCGTAAATTTTCCCTGAATTTAGACTCATATATCCATCCATGTATTTATTTCTAGAATTTTTGGTCGGACCAATTGGTACAGTTTATTAGTTAAAGTCACCCATGTTACAGGGATCGACTGCTCTGACCTTCGCGTGGTATAACTTGAATATCTCTCTGTACAGGGCTTTAATGCTGGTGCCGTTTGTTTCTAATGAAACTAGACTCAAAATGGAATCTGTACATATAAGGTATGTCTCCTAATTATTTTTGGATAATTTATAGTAAATTTTTAAAGTTGCGACAGGGAACCCAGAAACCATTCTGGCCCTGTCTCACAATGGCTTTAATATCTCTTAACATGTAACTCCTATGACCATTTCGTTTCTTCCATATGAAAATAGACTCATCAAGGTTCATTTACATAGCTTATTCACTATTTAATTCCATTCCTACGAATTTTGGTGATTTTTCACATTCACGTCACTGCAGCTGGCAGCATCTGTTTTAAGGTAGGTCTTACCTATTTGGTAGTCTCCATGAACCAACTAGTCTTGCCATACATAGGTTCATATATGATCATTTTAACCATGCCAATGGCTGATCATATGACCAACATTCCCATTTCAAGCCATAGCCACATCATGACACCAAATATATACATACAAACCACAATTAGTCTAAGTCGATACTTCACTTTTACGAGCCATTTTCCCATGGCCGTATATATATACATCACAACATATTCAACCAACAAGGGGTAGTCCTATACATGCCATTTCAAAGTTCAACCAAAATTTATACCAAAATAGAGGCGTGGATAGTGTGGATGACTTCGACTTTATTGATCCCGAATCCGATTGCTATCGAGCGAAATCTATAAAACAGAGAGCCAAAGTAACGGGGTAAGCATTTTTTTATGCTTAGTAAGTCTCAAGGAATATAATCAGCTCTAATTACAGCAATACATTCACATAGCCAAATGCATCATTTCATTAATACACATTCTTACTTCACACTTCATCATTATATACTTTCACAAAGTATCAATCAATTCAATAACTGAAATTTATTAGTCGATTGAGCGAATGTTGCTCAAACATGTCGACTTTCCAATGCACATATAACGTACCTTATCCTTTGGGCTTTTCGAGTGTACTAATTGAATTCATTACAGCAACCAACACTCACCTCCAGCCCAAGATTCTTCGGAATATAACCGGATATAATCACGTGCACAAATGCCTTCGGTCTTAGCCGGATAGAATAACTCGCATACGAATGCCTTCGGTCTTAACCGGATATAGCCACTAGCACAATTGCCTTGGTCTTAACCGGATATAATTTCCAGCATAATTGTCTTCGGGCTTAGCCGGATATCATTCAATTTCTCATGTACACATACATCAATAATCATTGGACATACATATTTCATTTTCATTACTAAGGCTCAAAACGCAAATATAATCACAAGCATATTCGCCTTCGGGACTTAGCCGGGTAGAATTCAAATGCTCATACATACATAATCAATAATCAATACACATCCATACTTTATTTCACATAATTCAAGTAGGGTCACTTCTTGAGGACTTACCTCGGATGTTGTCGAACGGCTTTTTCGGCTATTCGATCACCTTTTCCTTCCCCTTGTCCAATTGTGGCCCTCTTAGCTCTTGAGCTAATTCAAACAAATTCAATTTATTAAAACCTCATTGTGCTTGCTTATGGCCGAATATGACAAGGAGTTTAAATGGTCATATGGCCACTCTTTAGCTTGAATATACAATGGTCATGCACATTTTATACTACATCAAGCAATTCAGTACAATTTATTTGAGCATCAAGGAAAAGCTAAGGCCTTCAATAGGCTACCCAAGGCCGAATATTCATGTACATGTTGAGGTCAATCTTGCACTTAATACCTCACAAAAACAGCATGCATTTTACTAGTTAATGCTTTGCACATTGTGGCCCAAAACTTATAATATAGCATCAAGCACTTATATGTGTGCTAGGCAATTGTGCTTGCAATTTCACAAGCATTCTTCCACATCTTCTTCTTTAAACCAATATATTCATCACTTACTTCATAGCCAAAACATCATGTGCAAACATATATATACAATATGAGCATGGCGAATTTCAAGGTGTCCATAGCCATCCAAAATACAAATTTTAACTAACATGCAAGAAGCATGAACCATGCTCATGAATGCATCATGGCGAATATGACAATCATGCTCCATTCAACTTCAATCATGGTTAAACACAAAAGAAAACTCAAAATCTTACTCAAGAGTAGACAATCCATCATTGCATGCATCATCATCAAGCTTCACACTTAGCATGCAATGGCTTTATCACCATAACAACTTTGGCCAAATACCATTTCCATGGCATAACAAGGATTTGAGCCATGGCTAACATGCACATCAAATTAGCAACCAAACCATGCATGAAACTCCCAACACAACCTCATACATACCTTAATCTTGATGCAACTTAGCCAAATCTCCTTCTAGATCTCTTCTAAACAAAGGAAATGAAGCAAAAATCCTTCTTCCTCTTAGTATTTTCGGCCAAAAGGAGAGAGCAAGCATGAACAAATTTTTTGTTTTCTCTTCTTGGTTGCACGGCAATGGGGGGATGCTACTCTCTCACACACATTTTTTTCTTTTCTCACCCATGCTTAGTTGTTTATTATTTCTAACATCATCCATTAGTAAAACATGTTGGGAACATGTTCCTTGCCCATAACCTTGTCATGGCCGCCACTCCTCCTTAGGAAGGGATTATTTGACATGCAACTCCACCTTTTGTTAACATGTACTAACAAGCCATTTAAAATTAGCCTATCATATTTCACCATGTTTCACTTTGATCCCTATTTAATACTTTCTCATACAAATGGGTAAAATTAGAGAATGAAATTTCCACATATGCATGCACACACATAGTAAGCATAGAATATAACAATTAATTATTTTTATGACTCGGTTTAGTGGTCCCGAAACCACATTCCGGCTAGGGTCTATTTTGGGCTGTCACACTTTTACAATTTAGGTCCCTAACATTCACTTTCTATTCAATTCTTTCAATAAAATCAGCATATAAAGAATTTAAAGCTCTAATTCCATGCCAAATCATCATATACTTCCAGCACATATTCATAGAAACTTTCAATTTCTTTCAGAGAATCAAGAACTAATGAATTCAATAAGTGGACCTAGTAGTAAAAGTCACAAAAACACAAAAATTTCAAGAAATAATCAAGAATTGAACTTACTTGCAGTAAAAATATGAAAAACCAGCTTAATGGAACTCTTCCATGGTGTTTTTTTCGGATGATAATGCAGAAAAATAAAGAGAAATCTGGATAATTCCACTTTAATCCTAGCTTTATTAAGTAAATTTTGCATTTTTTCAATTTTGCCCTTAATTCCCCTTATTTTCTTGCTGATTTCATCCCTTGCCGTCCAGCCCAAATATACCTATATTTGCCTTTTAAACCCTTTTTCTTTTATCATTTAAGCTATTTAATCATTCCTACAATTTTGCATTTGATACAATTTAGTCCTTTTTGTTCAATTAGCTATCAGTACTTTAAAATTTCTTGACGAAATTTTAATACTAACTTATTAACACTCCATAAATATTTATAAAAATATTTATGGTTCGATTTAAAATTCTCGAGGTCTCGATACCTCGTTTTCAATTCTAATTATTTTAATATATATATATATATATATATTTAGTACACTATTCACTATTTAAAAATTTTTCCTAACTTCACATTTAACTTATACTCACTAAACTAATAATATTTCCTACTCATTTTTCAGATTTAGTGATCTCGAATCACTATTCCGACACCATTGAAAATTAGGCTGTTACATGTCGTGTTTTCTCTTTACATCAACTTTACATTTTTTATACTAATCCCCCTATGAGGGATTAGCGAGTGGAGGTATGATCTATTAACTATTTTGTAGAGTTACTCAATGGATAAGTTCTTTGGGAAAGGAAGAACGTGAAACAAACCCTAGGCCTGACAACCCCGAGAAGTCATCAATGTGGGAACTAACCCAAAATTGGTATTGCCCATCTGTGAGCACCTTCAGCCTAAACCAGTCTGGAGTGTGAGGTCAGAAGATAAGTATTCATTGCTGACTTATTATGTTAGTGGAAGATTAGAAGATGATGCTAGGGTAACAGCTAGTTAATTAACGAGGAACCCGAGGCGATAGTTGTTAGGATTACCGAAGTGAGCTAATCACCCATAATTAAGATTCGATTCACTCTACTCTTCCATCTCTTGAACTTTATTTCTTTTATGGTATTTTATTTTATCATTATAAAAGCCTTAAAAAACTCATTTTTTTGTTCTTATACTATAACTGATTTAAAGTACTAATTAAATCTTTTGGAGTTTAGGTTAGAATTGATCTAGCACTCACCTCCCTTAGGTACAATCCTCGGAGTACTCACCTACTTCGTTGTAAAACTATATTACAACTCGACCCGTATACTTACGAATACTGCTTTGTATTTCTATATTTTATTGTAGTATTCACACTTTAGGCGTTGGTACGTTCGGAGGTGATCAGTGGTTGGGAAAATAAAAATCAAAGCTTAAACAATAGGGCAGCAATAAGTGAGGGAAAAAGGGCGACACTATGATGGGAAAAGAAAGAAAAATGAGGGAGAAGAAGAAGAGAAAAGAGAAGGATGGCTAAGGTAGGGTAGGGAAAAACTGACAGAAAAGTTGAAAAATTAGTGAAAAAATGGTATTTATACCCAAGTTATAAGGTATGGGCGGCACAAAAATAGAGGGAAGGAGAAATTTTGCAAAATTAAGCTATTTTACAAGGGAAGGGATTCAAACTCGAGACCTTAAGCGATTTGCACTGTCTCCTCATTTTTCTTTTAACCAATGGGTCACTTGTGCATCTTTGAAATAATTTCAAATTCTTTTAAGCAAAAATTTAGGATGTTATAAATAGAGTTCATCTTTAGTTTCTAGGTGTTGAAAGTTTCACTGAAAGTTTTTCATTGATTTGTGAATAAAGCCTATACTCTAGCAACCCAAGGTTGAGATTAGTTAGAAGATAAAGTGGTTGAAAGCTAGGAACGACAAAGTTCATCTAATTCAAAAACATGGGTAAGCTTCAGGTAATGAATTTATTATTATAAACATGACAATTGCTTGGTTGTAAAGAAAATTTTTAAAATTTCATTGCGCTTTTTTTTCAATATTTCCAAACTTATTTTTCTAACAGGGGAAGGGAGGAACTAGAGACATTGTCTTTAAAGAAGAATATGAAGATTATAAGTTTTTCTGTTGAAGTAAATATTGGGCTTTGGTCATTAAATCTATTCCTGCTTGATAATAATTAGGATTATTATAACATTTGTCAATGTTTTTTGTCAAGTGTCTTTTTTCTTCTCTAGCTGGAGAGAGTTTGGGTCCTCCAAATCCAAATTTGATATGGCTGATAGAATTTTTCTTTATCAACTATACCAATACGACTACTAATGTCAAGATGAAAATAATAATAAAAATCTTCTTCGTATACCATACATAATAATATAGTTTTGATAAATGTAGAAAAATCTTTTAATAAATGAAAAGAGAAATTTTGAACTATTATTTCTTTAACAAAACCCCATCCAATATCTTGTTATATCAAATGGTTCATGATCAAGTCTAAATTTTATAGTAGGGAATTTTTCATTTGAATCATTTGTAAAAACATAGGCTTGTAAAATATATTCTGAAAAAGCATTTTGAAATTGAGCTTTCTATTTGCATATAACTCCATTTATTTTTGTAAATATTTCAATAGGCAAAATATTTCTAGCCTTATTATATAAACATACCCTAAACATTTTATTTATAATAGGGCTAATTGTTCATTTATTAATCAAATATTGAAATATATCAAGAAGATTATTTATCTCCTTAATATCTAAATAACTGATTTCTAATTCTTCCCAATCTCTATATAAACTAGATTTTAGTAATAAATCATGAGTTTCGTTTTCTTTAGTTGTTTTTTCAACTAAAAATTGTGAAAAGCTTAGTAAGAGCTCTTCTGAAATTAACTCTTTGTTCAAAAATATGGGTTTTCCATATTTCATTAATAAAATTATATAATTCTAGTGGTAAACCTGGATTATAAAAATATTTTATTTCTTAAATTTGTTGTTGTTTCAACAAATTTTCTGATGAACAAAACTTTTTTACTCCTTTTATTATTTCAGCATAGCTGGCTTGGTATACTGAGTTTGGATCTTGGGACCAAGGGAATTGACTTACTGTTCTTGGTGTAAATGATAAATGAGTTCCAACTAATTGTCTTATCATTGGATTTGGAATATAATATCCTTTATTAGGATAAAAGGATGCTTGTGCAGGTATCGTCACAAATCCTTGATTAAGATTTGTTATTTTCCCTTTGTTGGGTCTTTTATGGACAGTAGTCCATTCACCAACTTTTTTTAGAGGTTTTTTTACCTCTATCCATATGGTCTGTTAAGATAATTAACAATAATATTGTTAGTTCTTTTTACATATAAGACTTCAAAATTAAAAGTATATAATTCATTGTACCACCTAATTCTTCTAGGTACCGTTTCTAAACTTTTATTAGTAAAGAAATGTTTAACTACCTGACTATCAGTTTTTCAATAAAATTTTCAGGTGCTAAATATATAAGAAAGTTTTTATTCCTTTTTTATTGCTAATAATTTTTTTATATATAACATAATTAATTTCATTTGGTTTAAATTTTCCTAACTATATCCACATGTTAATTCTTCATTTTTATTGTTTTAGCCTTTAAAATACAACCCCATAATTTTGTGAGGTATCTGTATCTAAAATTAATTTATCACCTTTTTTAAGTAAATAAACTTTTGGAATATGATTTATTTCAGGTTTTAATTTTTTTTTATGATTTCCGAGTCTGTTTTGGACCAGATAAAGGGTTTATCCTTTTTTATTTTTTATATAACTTACCTATTTTTTCAGATAAGTTAGGAAAGAAATTTCTTCCATAATTAATAATTTCCAAAAATTGTTGAAGCTGCTTTTTATCATCAATGTTTTCAGGAAATTCTTTTATTTTTATTATAATATGATCTTGTAGTTTAAGACCATCTGCAGATAATTTTAATCCTAAGAATTCTATTTCTGCTTTTCCTAGTTCTATTTTCTTATGACTTAGTATGATTCCATATTTTATGAATTCTTGAGAAATGATATTTAAATGTTTTCTATGTTTTCTAATGTATCCGAAAATATTAAAATATCATCTATATAGACTACACAAAATTTTTATATTTATTAAATATAAAATCCATCCATCTTTGAAAGACTTGTGGTGAATTACATAATCCAAAGGGTATTACTTTCCATTGATAATGTCCATTAGGTGTACTAAAAGTTGTCAAAAGCTTGGATTCTTCTGTCAGCATGAATTGCCAGAATCCTGATTTACAGTCAAATTTACTAAAATATTTTGCTTGTTTTGCTTGATTAATTAAAACATCTTTTCTTGGAATAAAATATCCATCAAAAATAATATTTTGGTTTAATCTTTTATAATTAATAACCATTCTAGCTTTTCCTCTTTTTATTTCAGCATGATTTCTAACCATAAAGGCTGGACTAGAATATGGACTATTAGTTATTTTTATTTATCCTTTTTTAATAATTCTTTAATTTGTATATCAAATTCATCTATATCTTGTTTAGTATAGATCGTTGGTTTAACTCTAATAATTTTATTGGGATTTTTCAATTTAATTTCACAATATCTAGGGCTATTTTGCCATAATTTTAATGGTTCTTCACTAAAATTTCTTTCTAATATTATAAACAACCAATGATTTGTTTCAAGTTGTTTAATTTGTTCTTTTCTTGGTGGTGTAAAATTTTTATCACAAATAAATTTATGATTTTCTACTAATGGTATTTCTACGAAGTTTTTTCTATAGATAACATAATTAAATTTTATCAATAGAAAATGGTAAATGTTGATATATAAAATTATTTCCTAATAATATATCTCCATGCATTGCAAGAAAGCATAATATTTTAGGTATCACAAATCTTACATCATTTATGTATATTGGTACATTTCTAGCTTTCTATTGGATTATGGTTTCATTACCATCTATTATATGGCTTTTATTGGATGTTTCATAGGTTTCCATTTTTCTAAAGGAATGGCATTCTTTCTGCACCTATTAGTTGTAGCTCCAGTATCTAATAAAGCATGCAAAGAATATGTTTTATATTCTTTAAATTGAAATGTAATTTCAATATATGTATAATATTTCCTAGATTAGAAATTTGAAAATGTAATTACATTACTTGTTCCAAGTTTCATTTGTTGGATAATTATTGAAGTTTGTATTTCTTCCATTCTAGTGTTTCTAGAATTTCTACTTGGTTCTGTAGGAAAAATAGGAATTTGACCTTTTTTCATTCCTATTGTTGTTGAAGGTATAGAACTTGTACTTGTATTTTCCTCATCTTCTTCTATTTGAGTATTCGAGGGTAAATCTAAATTATCATATGTATTTGTTATAGCATTATTTTTAAAATATAATTTATCCACTGACGACATATATTCTATAGTACTTACAGGTTTAGAAGTACTTGCACTACTTATCTTTTCTATCATTGGTATTGATAAATCTCTTAAATGTAATAATTTTGGTTGTATTTTAGTAGTGAATTTATTTGGTTCAAAGAGCTCAATAATTTTATTATTAATTTCTTTGACCTCTACTTCTGCTGTATTAGTATATTCATTAATAGATGTCTAACTTATTGCTAGATCTTCTGCTAAATCATTAATTTCGGAATTTTTTGTCTAAATTCTAAGACATAAACATTCTTTTATCAGAGGATCTGTAATAGATATAAAGTAAGGTTTAACTTTAAATCCTATTACTCCTATATGTAAATTTGATTGAATTCCTCCAATAAGTGTTTTATTGGATTTTAAATCTTTTATCTAATAAACTGCTATTATTGGCATATCATGACCTTTTCTAAACAAAACTCTTATTGTTATCATTATTATTCCTAAATGTATATATCTAACTTAAGGATATTTCTTTTTAATCCTCTTAATTTTATCTTTAGTAAATAATGGGTTTTCGTTAATCCTCCTCTAGTATTTTTAGCTACTGTATTACCACTTATTTTTTCTATATGTCTTTGACACCATATCCTATATTTAGATATTTTATAAATTTATTCTTTAGAAATATGATTTTTATTTATTTTTTCTATCATTTCATCTGAAAAGTCTTTTTCTTCTCCGATTATATTTCCTAATTTTATATCTTATTGTTCATTTTAGGAAAATCTTCTAATTGATTATTAGAATTGCTTCTCATATTAAACATAAATATATATTCTTCTTCATCTGTATCGAAATCGATTCGATATTAATTGTATAATATTTCCTCAGGATTTATTTCCTCTTTTGAACTTATTTCTAAATTTTGTTCTTCAAGTGTTTTAATCACTTTTCTTGCACTTTTTCCTTTATTAGGACAATTTAGTGCTATATGTCCTTCTTCATCACATATAAAACACTTATATATTTGTTTTTAGGTTTTTAGAAGTTTTTCTTCTAACAAATCTTTTATTTTTATTATAAGCAGTATTTTTCTATTTCCTAGTTTCCATCTAACTAGCTTATATTTTCTATTTTTCCTTTTATGTTTTTTATAAGTATTAGGATGTACCGATTTACATCCAAATTCCCATTCATTTTCTAAAATTTTGTACAATGCTTATTACTTAATTTATGCTTAACTTGCTTAGAAGCCTTACTTTGTAAACAATATAAAGTTATTCTTTCTTTTGCAAAATTAATTCTATTTCCTATAAAAACTATACTTTCGGTTCTACACTAGCTAATTTACTATGCTTTTCCGAATAAGAATTGTATTTTTTTATACAAATCTCATCCCATGATGGTAGTAATTTATGAAAATATTAGTTTTTCCAAAATTCTATATTTTCATTTTTAGTTTTTGATATTCATGAAGAAATTTTTAGAAAATTCTTCTAAATATCTAATGTCACATAATTTAATTTTTGACAATATATAATTAGACCGACAATCCTAATCTTTTTATTAGTATATCCACAAAATTTTGTTTTTAGAATAAAAGTTAATCCTTTTAAAAGATCTTTGGGAGTTACAATCCTTTTAATTTTTTTTTTGGGAAAGTAAATGGGGAGTAAAATTTTTTGGGGGAAATGGGTTTGGGGTAGAAGGGGGTAAGATTGGAAGGGAGTAAAAGTTTGGGGGGAAAGAAAATATTTGGGGATTTGGGGTAAAAATGCAAACTATTATAGTTTGGTATTTGATTTATTCAAATTATTCGAATTTAAAAACTAAACTTGATTTGAATTCGAAATTCGAAAAAAAATTCAAGTTGACTCGAATAACTTAATTTGTTTAACTAGAAATTCAAACAAATTTTCAATTGTTTCAAGTCGAATCAAGTTTAATTCACCCTAATAACAATTGATATATTATATGTAGTTAAACATGCATGTATACTATTTTTAATATAATATGTACTAAATGTAATCATATCCAACATTATAAAATAAATTCATATTAATTATATAAATATTAATTAATTTTTTGTTTAAAGTAATTTAATTAATTGAGTTGATCAAATAGTAAAGAGGGTAAATATAAAATTAAAGATTTATATAATCTCATCACATTTTGGTTAGGTTTATAGATGAAAAAACAAGATAAACTAAATGAGATTTAATAGAATAATATGTTGAAGAAATATTTTTCTAATAAAAATTATTATTAATTATTATATTTAATTTTAAAATATAATTTATTATGTTTTTATATGACATTTATTAAATTGATGGTTAAAGCATGAGTTCATAAGATTCGAGTTCTTAGATTCGAACTTTATTGAGAAGCATTTAATTTGTAACCATTGCATATCCTTAAATGAAAATGAAATAAAGAAAACAATGCTTGTGACAATTTGCAAGCCATAAATGCATACACAAAATCACCCTTACAAAACAGATAAAGAAAAAGCAAAATGATTGATCCACAAAATAGCAAACCTACTTTTACTTTCAAAAACTTACTGTCCTCCCTCCCTACCAAATATCTTTTTATAGTAGCAAACAGATCGGAGCCTATTCAGACCCTGCTAGTAATTTTTCCCGTGTCAAATAATTCAAACCTTATCCTGCCTTTAGCCCTAACTAAGCCCACGTATTTACTACCCGATAGCCTACAACTTGCTCTCCTGCCCTTTACAGCCAGTAACACAATGTCTCCCTACTCTCTTTTCATCTTGCTAGTACAATGATTGACCTACCCTCCGGTAACTCTCAAAGACAAATAATAACTCTTATCTTGCTAGCCCTTTCAATCAAACATCCTACACTTCCAACTTAAACGACAAAACTTTCAGAACCATCCACAATTAGATAAGAGCATGAAAATGCAATACAACGAAGAAAAAGAACAAATCACCGTATTAAAAGCAGCACCTACCTTCAGGTTGTTTGAATCCAAGTCGAAGACTTGCCTGGTAAACATTACGAGAAATGAATTCAATGCCAAAGTACAAGATAAATGGAACCAGTCATTACTTGGTATGAGGTTAATTCTTACAATAGAGGGATCAACACAATCAGTTGATAACTTTAAGAAATTGATTCGAGGTCAATTATTCTTCTGAATCATAAAATCGGAAAAAGAACAATAAAATTAATGAAACTGAGACAATAAAAATTATAACAGATAGAGGCTCGTTGATCTTGGTCTTCCAGATGTCGATGTTTTCACCAAAGATGCGGCAACTCTCATTAACAGCCCATTACCGCACAATTATACACAAAAGCACCTGCCCGTGCCTTGACAGCAAGCACATTCCACTCTTGTCCATCCCTGTTTCCCTCCTCTGGATCCCAAGAATGCAGAACAATTACTCCATCATCATGCCCTCCATTACCTCCAGCTCCTATTACTAGTAAACTGTTTCCGCATGCTTTAAATGCCAGCCCCCAACCATAGGAAGAGTCTGCCCTCACAGGTAGTCTCTTCACAACACTCCATGAGTTATTAACCTTATCATATTTCTTGACTTCATTAGTTGCTTGATCAGCAGAGTAAAGCTGATTATTTACAACAGCAACTAAAGGAGGTGAACGCATAGCAGGATGAAATGTACCTGCATCACGACCAGGGTACATATTTTCTATCCTCCTCCATGACCTTGTCTCAATATTGTACTCTTCACCACAAGTCAAACAATCTGTATGACTTGACATGCCCCCAATCACATAAAACTTCCCATCCATAAAAAATCCTGAACATAGTTTACGCGGGAAGTTCATATCGGGCAATGTTTGCCAAGTACCTACATCAGAATTATAGAGCTCAGCAGATTGTAGGACATTGCCATTCTTATCACTTCCCCCAGCAACAATGGCTAACTCCCCAAGGCTGCTAGAACCAAACAGACAACGAGGCAAATTCATTAGGGGGCATTTAGACCAATCGTGGGTAACCAAACTATACATCCAAATAGCAAATCCTGACAACTCACGACCAAATACAAGTAATTCACTCCCCACTGCAAGAGACTCCTTGTCAGCACAAGTAAAACAATCATCACATGGAATCCTAGGTAGTCTCATCCATTTCTGTCTCATAGGATCAAAAGCTTCCCAAGGCATCATATTACAGGCCAAATAAACCCAGTGTTCAATTATGCCAAGCTGACGTCTCAGTTTATATAAATATCCACTGCCTATAAGTGACCTAAATTTTCTGTTTAAACAGGCCAGATTTGGATAGTTGGATCTGCTGCTCCATGCCAGTATGTCCAGTGCCATGTCATCATTAAGACCAGGTAGTAGACTGTTATCCGATGATTGTCCACCATGATTTTCTCCCGATCTTGCCACAATTATAGGTTTCTTTCCATTTAGTCCCATGTAGCCAAAAGTTAAAGCACGCACTTCCTTGTCCAGCAAACCTTGCCCATAACCTTTTGTATTAGTTTTATGAGCTAAGAGAAGATATGCCAATAAATGCCAATCATCTTGTGAAATTCTCAAATTCTGATTGGAAGGCAGTGGAAGCTGCAATGAGACATGACTTTGCAAACCAGCCATTACAGGTGATTCATGTTCTACGCCTTCTACTTTCATCTTTGGTTGCTTAAGTAAATCTCGAAACACCATTTGAGAGAATGTGCAGTACACAACTAATCCCTAGAAAAGGGGAAAAAATTAGATAAAAAAAAGTGATAATACCAAAAAGAAAATCCACAAAATATAATCAATTATACGATTATTGTATCAAATTTTTCTTTATTAATCATGTTATCCTACCAAAGGATAGGCTTCCTTCTATCTCAATGCTTAATTTTAAACCAATGTTTTCCCTCCTTAGAAGGGAACAGCAATGTCGATAAAAAGGCAAACAGCTTTAATACAGCCAATGAGCTTCTAAACTTTTCTGGTCACTAGTCAAATTAATGAAAACAAGATTATATTCCATAGAGGACATATGTTGCCAAGGGATAAAGATACACTCCAGGTGCCAAAAAGCCCTTGTATTGCCTCAGGCAGAAGGGGCAAAAAAGCGTTCACCTGATTGAAGTAAGGTGCAATATGCATGCATATGCATATTTGTATATGTGGTGTGTATATGTAAGGTTAAGCAATATAATTATGATAATACACTTTTATCCAATTTACCTACAAAACAAGCAACTTTTTTTTTCTTGACCAATATGCAAAAGTTCCTATTGGTTCCATGCCTGCTGTTCAATACACAAATATTACAAAATAGAGTTGTGATAATATCCCATTTCTTACAAGTAAAGGTACATCTAATGAAAAAGTTGAAAACAAAAGCAATTAAAGAGAACTTCAATTAGGCGGATTTTATATGCCCATCGCCTTACAAAAAAGTATGCCTACGCACACTAGGCGAGCGCCTAACCAAATGTGCCTCGCCCAAACGGGTCTGAAGTCCTTTGGTTGTCTGAAGCTAAGGCGCAAAAGCATGGGCACACCTTGACAACACAGTATGGTTCAATAAATTAACAATGCATCACTTCAGTATCATCTTCCTATGGGCAACTTAATAGATCATATAGACTCATAAAAAGATCAAGCCTGAGATTGCACTGCCATTGATACGAATATACCCAGGAAAACCAAAAACGAGTAGATGTTGCAACAAAATCTGCATGAAAGCAGTATCAAGAACGCAAGCAATATTGCCTAAGACTAACTCAAATCAAAGCTTCAGCCCATTAATGTCCTCTTTTTATTCAAAAGAAGCAGGACAGACATATGAATAACAACTTTTAAAACAACACTTCATAATATAAAACAAGTAACACTTTCCCATCTAAACGCAGCGCTGACTATTCATTTCATGCTTCCAAATGTAAACAGTGCTTCAATCCTTGGAGGAACTGACCCCATGAACAATTTTTTTTGCATAACTCATACTCTAATAGAAAAGAATCTTTTACTTTTATTAGACACCTAAAAAGTGAAAGATAAATTTCTTTATTTGAAGGGTCAAAATGTAGCACCACGTAGAGATTTTCAAGTTTTTCTTTGTTTTTTACACACGATGTGGCAAAACTAGGAGGCATGCCATCACAAAAATGGATCTGGAGACCTTCAAGATGGAGCCTTAAGTTCTAATCAGTGGCACGTTATCGCCAATGGATAGGATATGTGTGTTAAATATGATAATTATCTGCTAAAATTTTGAAATGTCTTGAAAATTGTTGACGGTTAGCAGTTACTGTTATAACTCTCCATTTGCTCTTGTCATCCACACTTACACTTAATTATAAACTCAAGATATCTGATAATCCAACATGCAATTTTTACTTGATTCTAGAGAAAAAAAATCATATCAGAAACATACAAAGCCCAGAAAAATTCAACAAGAACAAAAAAGGAAACAACGTATTTGAAAAATAAAACAAGAAATGAAATGAATTCTACAACTGAAGCTAAAATCTAGCAAATCTTAACATGTAACGAATTAAGATTGAAGTCAAAGAATAATCAGTCCTCACCTTAAGTGAATCAAAATCCGACAAAATTCTTTCGCTCACAGAAATTTCCACGAAAACCGATCTGTGACGAAAAATTCAAAGGAAAGAAAAAAAAAAAAAACCCCTAATTCGCATTACTCTACAGCTTCGATTACCCCCCAAATTCTCTCTCTCCTTTTTTTAAGCTTAGGAATCTCATTCATATATATAGTAAAATATTTATAAATATAATTATGTGAAGAGGATTTTTATCATTTTTCACCTTCTCTCTGAACGCTAGAGAGAGATTTCTTTTATTTGAAAAAGTAATTACTCCTCTCAATAATAATCTCCCATACCATTAACCTAGTGGCGGACCATTATGCGTTCATTATGTATATTAATTAAAATATAGTTTATTTTTAGTTTAAATATTCAATTTTTTAAAATAATTGATGACATATACAACAAATTGAAAATAATAATATAAAATAGATAGGTTAAAAATAAAGAAATTGAAATACTATTAATACAATAGTTGGTATATATCTTTTACTTTATATATTAAAGAGATACGTTTTAAATTTATAAATTATTTTGTTATATATTAATATATAATTGTAATGAGATAATATATTAATTTTAATGTATATAATTATCATTATAATTTAAATTATTCAAAAGATAATATATCAACTTTATATATAATTTTTTAAAATAAAAATTTTACTAATTCATGCATCTCTTGAGAAAAAATTGAATAGTTACTTAAGGTTTCTAAAAAATTGAAAGAATATATAAAATTTAAAAATAAAATTACAAAAGAGAATGATTTTTAAAGCCTATTATGTTTATTTTCTTTTCATATTTTTAAAATTTTATATATTTTTCTTCTTACCTAAAAAGTTTAGATAAAATTATTTAACCCTTTTAAATTTTACTTAATATTTCAAATTTTATTTATTTAAAATTGATATACAAATATAATAATTTAATGATATCTACAAAACCAACTAAAAATATGAATAAGTCAAGTGCACCTATCAATTAATAATATAGTTATAGTGAACAAAGATATCATTCCCACGAAGACTAAAAGTACTAGTAATTACTATCTTTCTATTATTTAATCGATAAATTCGAGTGATGGATTAAAAATAAAATAAAATTAATTAATTAACTAAAATATCCAGGAAAGAATTCACCTAGACTTTATCTGTCACTATCAATCTAAATTACGTAATTTCTTCACTTAGTGTCTTGATTCGTTGAAATCCTTAAATTATGCTAATATCTCTTTCAAGTGTAAGAACAACTGACTCTAGATTGATTAATTGAAATTTCTTTCTAATTAAAATCCTTATTATCGTATTAACTAACTTATGGATTCCCCTCTTAAATTTGATTCTAATCCAGTAGATTTATATCGTTCTATTCCTAGGATTGCATGCAACTCCACTCAATTACGCTAGATCTACTCTTAAATAGGGTCTATTCCTCCTCTGATTTAAGCACATCAAACATGGATCAATAATCTAGAAATACTAAAGTAAGAATTAAGGACAGATAATTGAAAACAAGATCTAAGTATTAATTATGTAAAATAAAAATCAAACAATAGAATCATCATAGGGTTCATAATCATAGTGTTCATCTCCCTAGGTATTTAGAAAATTAGTTTATGTGTAACACCCTTTACCTGTATTCGACGCCGGAACAGGGTACAAGGCATTACCAAACATAAACTCACACAATCATACAAAATCGAGACATAAATCTTCGTCCAATTTAAAACTTTTCATTCACATGTATATCGTCTCTTTTATGGGCCCTCAAGGCCTAAAACATACATTGGGTGTGGTTCGGGACTAAACCGAGAACTTTCAGAACTTTTACAACACTTAGAAAATTTCTTATTTTAGGGAGTTATGCGCCCATGTGGGTAGGCCGTGTGGTCACACACACCCGTGTGGCTTGGAACACGTCCGTGTCCTCAGCCCATGTAACTTTCTGTTTATGATGTCATCAGCAAAATAGGGGCACACGGCCAAGTCACACGCCTGTGTACTAAGGCCATGTCTTTCACACGGCTAAGACACACGGTCGTGTCTCTGCCCGTATGTTTACTACTGGGCATTCTATTTTACCTAATTAGGGTGTAGAGGACACACGGCCGGATCACACGCCAATGGGGCTGACCGTGTGTCACACACGACCTAGATACATGCCCGTATGTCTACCCGTGTGGACAAATACAAGGCTATTTTCCAAGCCAATTGCCACCCTTATTTGCACAAACACATACATGACTTCAAGGGCACTTAACATGGCATAGTTTAGCACTTAAAACACACACAAACAAGACATGATCATGATCATTCCATCTTTACTAAAACATGCAGAAAACTTCATACTTTGTCAAGCCAAATTTATAAATTTGCATGCACTAAGAGTTGAAGTTTGCTTCCATTTAACATACTCATGTTTAGTTATTATCATGCCACTCACTCACAATTCCATCATCAAACATCTATAGTCACATCCACAATTCATCCATGCCAAACAATTTTAACCACATCATGTATGACCTTGGCACATGCATGCATATATGAATAGGTTTACAACAAAATAATTAATATGAACCATACCTCATGGCCATATACAAAATG
This sequence comes from Gossypium arboreum, assembly GCF_025698485.1. NCBI lineage: Eukaryota > Viridiplantae > Streptophyta > Magnoliopsida > Malvales > Malvaceae > Gossypium > Gossypium arboreum. The sequence continues at coordinate 15,051,713 of NC_069071.1, forward strand.
AATCGCCAAATCACTATAAGCCAACACACTTGGCCAAATTAATAATGACATAATTAATCAAAAGACGAAGTCCCTATACATGCCATAAACTTAAAATACTTGTGTTCACTTATATCCAAATGATAGCTTGATAGTGTGATGGCATCTCTGGCGGTCTCCAACCCGAGCTAGCTAAATTAACCTATAAGACATGGCAAAGGAAGGGGGTAAGCTATATAGCTTAGTAAGTCCATATGAAAATAATAAGAAACTCATGCTAGTCATATACTATGCTTGACAATATAAGCACAAGTTAATATAAAAATAGCTATAAATCTCAAGATTGTAATATAACCTATTCACATGTTTACTCTCTTTTGATTTATCAAAATGATTTAACATTACTCGACTTTTAGTCTAGCAGCCATAATTTCTCCATTGTAGCATGTTTCATAATTAACAAATCATTTTAAACATCTTAGTAAAAGTACACGTTACTTATGTATATTCATGTTTCCATGCATATAGCTCATCATATTTCAAATTGTAATAACTATTTCTTTCCATACTTTCTTAATCGTTTTAATACGCAATTAGGCCAATATTTCCTTTCACTCATAACTGATAAATCACAATTCAAATAAACAACATTTACTATCTCACCAATCAATTGGGCATCTAAGGCCTAACATATAGTCATCAATCATGTTTCCATGCATTTATACATCATGACCATAAATCAACAATCATAGGGCTATCTCAAAGTCACTTTCATAGTGATCATAACTCACAATAACATGAAGTCAATACTTAAAATCTTTACGTACATACCTATACCATCTCGTAACATGACCATTTACTTTCTCATTTTTGGCATACCCATTGAACACTTGGAATACTAAATGGATACACGGGGAAGTCTTTGTACATAAGTTCCACATATGTAGCTAAAGCTACCTTATACCTCATATCACATGAAGGCTCACTTTCGAGCAAATCTCGAGCCTACTCACGCAAGCTGGCGGTCAAGATGTAACTAAGTAATGCTGCTAACACAAGCTGTCAGGTATCCGCAAGACATGTTGGACTACCCAGCCACTGGTAGACGTACGAGACCAGTACCCGGATCACATAATCACACATATATCAAAAATATCCTTTGTGACATGTCACTCGTATCCTATTGTAACACCCCATACCCGTATCCTACACCATGATGGAATACGAGGTGTTACCTCACTTGAACTAGTGCTTACATCCATTTTCTAGTCTCCAAGACTTGAACAAATTTAAAAATCTCTCAAACTTATCAACATATCCATAATATGAGCCTTCGAGGCCCAAAACACATATTGTAAATCACTTGAAACCAACTCGGGTACTTTTGCCAACTATAGAAAAATGTCACTAGACATAGGGGCACACGCCTATATGGCTAATTTAACATGGTCGTATTGATGGCCCGTGTGGCTTACACGGCCTAAGTAATATAGGGACACGCCCGTGTCCTCTACTTGTGTGGAATTTATTTTAAATGTACACCTACAGGGGTTTTCACAAAGTTTGGCACACACCCGTGTGCCTGGCCCATGTCCATCATACGGCCAAGACACACCCGTGTACTAGCCCGTTTGCAAAAACATTGACATTCTGTTTCTGATGTCAGCAACCCCAAAATGTCACACGGCCAAGGCACACGCCTGTGTGCTAGGCGGTGCCCTTCACACGGCTGAGACACATGGCCGTGTCTCTGCCTGTGTGTTATTATCATGCATACTGACTTAAAATTTTTACGTACAGGGGACACACGGGCCGGACCACACACCCATGGGGTAGACCGTGCGTTACACACGGCCTAGACAGACGCCATGTGCCTACCCGTATGGACAATATAAGGCTATTTACCAAGCCCATTGCCACCCTTACATATGTAGTTCTATACAAATACCAACCAATACCAAAACAAGCATAATTCCTATAACCAAATCAGCCACAATAGACATTCATTCAACCATAATAATGCATCTTTTATAAATTCAAAATGAATGTTAGCCATCATTCAAGGCTTAATACAAATTAAAGGGTTTCCAACCCAAGCTAATACATATGGCCAAATCTCAATGACACAAAATAATAAAGTCTAAGTCCTATACATGCCATATTCAAAAATATAAATCCAACTATACCGAATACTTCAGTTGATAGTGTGATCGATATCTCTAACTTCGGTGATTCTTGAGCTTGTTAGGCGGCACTATAAGGAAATGAAAAGGGAAAGGAGTAAGCATAACAACTTAGTAAGTTGCATATAAGTAAGTATACAACAACAATTTATCAATAATCAACATGCTCACAACACCAAGGTAGGCATAAGCATAACTTACTCATTACCATCAATACAAGTCACATATTATATTAAGCTCATATATCATACGTACCAATTAGGTACCTGTACCACTCACAGCACGGTTATACTTTCTTGTTAGCTTA